>NC_090734.1:17707921-17712921 GCF_036898095.1 Palaemon carinicauda
GTTCTATCTGGTTTCTCTTCCTCTTGTTTTGTTAAAGTTTTATAGTTTATGTAGGAAATATGTATTTTAATGTTACTCTTCTTGGAATATTTTATATTTTCCATATTCCTTCCTTTCCTCACTGTGCTGTTTTCCCTGTTGGGGCCCCTGGGCTTATAGCATCCTGCTTTTCCAACTAGGGTTGTAGCTTAGCAAATAATAATAATAATAATAATAATAATAAAAGGTTGAGGGTACACTTGGGCACACCTGTTCTATCTAGTTTCTCTTCTTCTTGTTGTGTTAAAGTTTTTATAGTTTATGTAGGAAATATGTATTTTAATGTTACTATTCTTAAAATATTTTATTTATTCCATATTTTCTTTCCTCACTGGCTGTTTTCCCTGTTGGGGCTCTTGGGCTTTTAGCATCCTGCTTTTCCAACTAGGGTTGTAGCTTAGAATTTAATAATAATAATAATAATAATTATAAAAGGTTAAGTCATTCTCTTGCTTGAGGGTACACGCGGGCACACTGTTCTATCTAGTTTCTCTTCCTCTTGTTTTGTTGAAGTTTTTATAGTTTACATAGGAAATATTTATTCAATGTTGTTACTATTAGAATATTTTATTTTTCCTCATTTCCTTTCCTCACTGGGCTGTTTTCCGTTGGGGCCTCGGGTTTATAGCATCCTTTTCCAACTAGGGTTGTAGCTTAGCATTTAATAATAATAATGATTTTACCGCGTTCGATACAAGAATTATAACTTAGGAATTTGATCTAGAATTTAAGAATGAAAATAGATAACCAGGTTTCTTATTTATTTCACAACTAAAAGGTAGAACCATTAACCAAGTTGTGGAATGATCTTCCTAATCGGATAGTTGAATCGATAGAACTTCAAAAGTTCAAACTTGCAGTAAATGTTTTTATGTTGAACCGGGTGCCATAAGTCTTTTTATCGTTTATATATGAAATATCTGTTGTTATGTTTTTAAATATTTTATTCTAATTGTTCATTATTTCTTATATCGTTTATTCATTTCCCTATTTCCTTTCCTCACTAGGCTATTTTTCCTTGTTGGAGCCCTTGGGCTTATAGCATCTTGCTTTTCCAACTAGGGTTGTAGCTTAGCTAATAATAATAATAATAATAATAATAATAATAATAGTAATAATAATTATAATAAAAATAACGTGTTCGATTCACGTCAGACAGATCCAAGAGATATATTTCCAGGTTTTAAAAGCTCGGAGGTAAAGCCTTTTTTTTCCCCGTCACCGTGACAATAAAAACATAGGTCCAGATCGATTTGTCATTAGAAGCCGCAAATCGCAACAAATTGCTTCGTTGTCATCACCCTTATGACTACCAGAGAGAGCCCGGGGAGGGTGGCATTGTGGCTTATCCCACCAGATTTTAATGCCAAAAATGCGTGCTGAGAACAATATGTTGATGATTTGGGAGGGGGATGTGAGGTGCAAGGGGGGGGGGGGACGCCCAGGGGGGTATAAGACCCCCTCCACCAAAGAGCATATGGTGCTGATTCACTGTGGTGAGGAGTGAGGGGATGAGGTAGAGTCGTTTATGAGATAAACGAAGATATAAATAAAGACATAAACGAGCAGCGGTTGTCGAGGTAGCTTTAAAACGAAATTGCATAGTCAGCATTTTCTTTAAAAGGTAAAAGGGAAAGATTATTATCTTTTTCTTAAGGTGGTTCGGTTTGTTAACTAGAGGAAACTTGTTTTAGGTGGGGGTTTCAATATATATATATATATATATATATATGTATGTATGTATGTATGTATGTATGTACACAGTATGCATATACTTACATACACAGAAACAAACACACTCATGTATATGCATGCACATAAATAGCATATATATAATAATATATGTATATTATACGTATATTTATTATTAGCCTATATATGTGTATTTGTTTGTATGTATGTAAATGAATACTGTGTATATATATATAATATATATATATATATACACACAGTATATATGTGTGTGTAGGTATGTATGTGTGTGTGTCCGTGTATATATACAGGACATGTATACACACTGTAAATGTGTAGTGATGTTCAACGGCAATTTATTTAGATGTCAAAAATAATGTCTGTAATAATGCCAAAACAACACTGAGTTTCTCGTGGCTCAGTTAAAACGCTTTCTCTAACGAACACGAAACCTTCCAGTGAGTCCAATTAACGTTATTAATAAGGTTCTATTATTATTTTTATCCATTATTGTTAGGCCTAAAAAGAAGGCTTATAAATGTGTGTTTTTTTTTTAGGCCTATTTAAATTTCGTCCTAGTTTATGACCTGTTCTTGTAAAGAACAGGTGAACTGATATTATTATTATTATTATTATTATTATTATTATTATTAGTACTCGCCAAGCTACAACCTTAGTTGGATGAACAGGATGCTATAAGCCCAAGGGCTCCAACAGGAAAAATAGCCCATTGAGTAAAGGAAATAAGGAAACAAATATAATATTGTGCCTGAGAGATACAGAGGAATAAAGCGAGTTCCAGATCACACTAGAAATTGCATGAAAGTTAACTTTCCTTGCTTTTGTTGTATACTCAGTGATCTTACGTATTCATATATGCGCATATGAAACTTCAAACGTTCAAGCTTGCAGCAAATATTTTTATGTTGAACAGGCTGATATATAAGTCTTTTTTATAGTTCATATATGAAATATCTCTTTAATGTTACTGTTTTTAAGTCATTTTATTTTAATTGTTCATTATTTCCTTATTTCCTTTCCTCACTGGGCTATTTTTCCCTGCTGGAGCCCTTTGGGCTTATAGCATCTTGCTTTTTCAACAAGGGCTGTAGCTTAGCTAGTAATAATAATAATAATAATAATAATAATAATAATAATCATCATGTATGCCATGACATATACAAATGCATGAATTTTGAAAATTATGAAGTGGAAGAATTCCCATTTAGTATAACTTTAATTGTACTTCGTACGTTTCACGATTTGATGTAAATGAAAATATAAACCTTACGAGTTATTAGTTAATAAGTTAGCGTTGACATCTCTGCGCAATTCTAAAAGAAGAATTTTGTGAAATCGATCCAGAAATGCATTTACAGATTGCGCGCACCGATTTCATGATTTTATTCATCTTTGCTTCTCTGTTGCTATCATAATTTCGAGGCTCGATGTGAGGATGGTAGATTAATCCTTTGCCAAGATTCTTGGGCAGGATGTGTTGTACTACACTGTTAAATATTTGCATTATAAATCGGTAAAGGTCTGGCAACATTTATTCCAGAATTTTTACCGTTTTATAAACGGATATATTGACGTAAAAGAGTGATATTAAGGTCACCCACCTGTAAAATATATTACAAAGTACTATACAGTAATATTACGGTCGCCTGTATTTTACTGAAATACGGCTGTCGTTGCCTGGTGATTGCTAGACTGGGGTTCGAGTCCCGCTCAAACTCGTTAGCTCTTTTGGTCGCTTCAACCTCACCATCCATGTGTGCTAAAGGGGGGGGGGGAGGAAGCCTATAGGTCTATCGGGTGCCATTGCTTGGCCCTCCTTGGTCCTTGCTTGGGTGGAGAGGGGCCTTGGGCGCTGATCATTTGGTCAGTCTGTATGGCATTGTCTTACTTGAGAGGGCAATGTCACTGTCCCTTGCCTCTGCCATTCATGAGCGGCCTTTAAACAGTATATTCTTTTATATTCATTTCCGATTAATATATATAATATATATATATATATGTATATGTATGTATATATATATATATAATATATACATATACAGCGTACGCTTACCGTAATGACACAGGGAAGTGTTATTATGGTTCTCAATACTTTCGAAAAATACGAGCGACTGGTTTACAATTGATCTCCGCTGTTAGCATTCGAAAATAATTTGAAAAAAAAAAAGAAAAAAAAAATGTAAAAAGCCGAACGGCAGAGGCAGACTTTAATCAACGCAGAGTGGTATTTCAGAATAACAAATGAAGCGAGACGATGATTTAAGAAACGAGCGAAGTGAAATGATTTTAGAGAAAGAAAATCGACTTTTTTTTATCTGGATTAGGAGAAAAATATAGTGACTGATTTAAAAAACTCGCTTTGGTTTGAGAGCGGAGAAGTATTGCTAGTTGTCTTTCTGATTGAAAATGAGTAATGGATTAAAAAGAGAAGTTTACTCATCGTAAGGAATTAGTTGATGATTAAAAAAGAGAAGTTAACTTATTGTACAGGAATTAGTTGACGATTACAATAAGAAGTTAACTTACCGTAAGGAATTAGTTGATGATTAAAAGAAACGTTAACTTATCGTAAGGAATTAGTAGGTTACAATAAGAAGTTAACTTATCGTAAGGAATAAGTTGACGATTAAACAAAGAGAAGTTAACTTATTGTAAGGAATTAGTTGACGATTGCAATAAGAAGTTAACTTATTATAAGGAATTAGTTGATAGAAAAAAGTTAACTTATCGTAAGGAATTAGTTGACGATTTAAAAAAAGAATTAACTTATTGTAAGGAATTAGTTGACGATTACAATAAGAAGTTAACTTATTATAAGGAATTAGTTGATAGAAAAAAGTTAACTTATCGTAAGGAATTAGTTGACGATTTAAAAAAAGAATTAAACTTATTGTAAGGAATTAGTTGATGATAAAAAAAAAGTTAACTTATCGTAAGGAATTAGTTGACGATTAAAAAACGTTGTTAATTTATTGTAAAAAATTAGTTGATGATAACGTTAACTTATCGTAAGGAATTAATTGACAATTACAATAAGAAGTTAACTTTTCGTAAGGAGTTAATTGACGATTACTATAGGAAGTTGATTTATCGTAAGGAATTATTTGACGATTAAAAAAAGAAGTAAACTTATCGTAAGAAATTAGTTGACGATTACAATAAGAAGTTAACTTATCGTAAGGAGTTAGTTGACCATTACAATAATAATAAGTTCATTTATCGTAAGGAACCGTTGACGATTGCAATAA
>NC_090734.1:17715421-17720421 GCF_036898095.1 Palaemon carinicauda
AAAAGCATTTGCTCCAACTTTGAACTTTTGAAGTTCTACTGATTCAACAACCCGATTAGGAAGATCATTCCACAACTGGTAACAGCTGGAATAAAACTTCTAGAGTACTGCGTAGTATTGAGTCTTATGATGGAAAAGGCCTGGCTATTAGAATTAACTGCCAGCCTAGTATTACGAACAGGATAGAATTGTCCAGGGAGATCTGAATGTAAAGGATGGTCAGAGTTATGAAAAATCTTATGCAACATGCATAATGAACTAATTGAACGACGGTGCCAGAGATTAATATCTAGATCAGGAATAAGAAATTTAATAGAACGTAAGTTTCTGTCCAACAAATTAAGATGAGAATCAGCAGCTGAAGACCAGACAGGAGAACAACACTCAAACAAGGTAGAATAAAAGAATTAAAACACTTCTTCAGAATAGATTGATCACCGAATATCTTGAAAGACTTTCTCAATAAGCCAATTTTTTGTGCAATTGAAGAAGACAGAGACCTTATATGTTTCTCAAAAGTAAATTTGCTGTCGAGAATCACACCTAAAATTTTGAAAGAGTCAAACAAATTTAAAGAAACATTATCAATACTGAGATCCCGGATGTTGAGGAGCCACTGTCCTTGACCTACTTACAATCATACTTTGAGTTTTGTTAGGATTCAACTTCATACCTCATAACTTGCACCATGCACTAATTTTAGCTAAATCTCTATTAAGGGATTCACCAACCCCAGGTCTACATTCAGGGGATGGAATTGATGCAAAGAGAGTAGCATCATCTGCATATGCAACAAGCTTATTTTCTAGGCCAAACCACATGTCATGTGTATATAGTATGAAAAGTAATGGTCCAAGAACACTACCCTGTGGAACACCGGATATCACATTCCTATACTCACTATGGTGCCCATCAACAACTACTCTTTGAGATCTACTACTTAAGAAATCAATAATAATGCTAAGAAACGACCCACCCACTCCCAACTGTTTCAGTTTGAAAACAAGGGCCTCATGATTAACACGGTCAAAGGCAGCACTAAAATCAAAGCCAATCATACGAACTTCACGACCACAATCCAGGTATATATATATATGTATATATATATACTGTATATATATATACATATATATATATATATATTAAATATGTATATATATATACTGTATATACATATATATAAATATATATATATGAAATATGTATATATAAATATATATATATATAAATATGTATATATAAATATATATATATATATATATATATGTATATATATTATATATATATATAATAGTATTTGTATATTCCAAGATGTCACACTAAAAGTAATACATAGTGCAATTGAAAAATAGAATTGCAAACTAAAAAATAATTAGAACTTTTCATCAATTTAGTCGGCAAATAGAATAATGATTGAGTAATTTATGAATAATTACACCCGAATTAATCAGAGTATAAAAGTGTTTAGGCAACGTTGGGTTTAAATCGGTCAGTCAGTCAGTCAGAAAGTCAGTCAGGGATGTGAATTTTCTGCACTCAATTAATTTAAACATTACATAGAAATGTGCGTTACATATTTTCCCTCATTGAGAGGTGTGAACATTCTCCCCCCCCCCCCCCCTCTCTCTCTCTCTCTCTCTCTCTCTCTCTCTCTCTCTCTCTCTCTCTCGTACAGATGTGCCTTTTTCTCATCGATAGATAGCAGGAATATTTTCCTCTTATACATCCAGAAATTGTGATAACTCTCCTCTCTCTCTCTCTCTCTCTCTCTCTCTCGTACAATTGTGCATTTTTCTCTTCGATAGGAGGCAGGAATATGCTCTTATATTCCTAGGAATTGTGATCGACTCTCTCTCTCTCTCTCTCTCTCTCTCTATCTCTCTCTCTCTCTCTCTCTCTCTCTCTCTCTCTCTCTCTCACTCTCTCGTACAGATGTGCATTTCTCTCATCGATGGGAGGCAGGAATACTCTCTTATAGTTTTAGAAATTGTGATAACTCTCTCCTCTCTCCTCTCTCTCTCTCTCTCTCTCTCTCTCTCTCTTACAAATGTGCATTTTTCTCATCGATATGAGGCAGGAATATTCTTATATTTCTAGAAATTATGATCGGACTCTCTCTCTCTCTCTCTCTCTCTCTCTCTCTCTCTCTGTCATACAGATGTACCTTTTTCTCATCAATAGATGGCAGGAATATTTTTCCTCTTATATATCTAGAAATTGTGATCGACTCTCTCTCTCTCTCTCAGTGATGTACTATGGGCTAAAAACTCTTTTATTTCCAAGGATTTCAAACCTCGTGTGAGTTCCAGAAACCACATTTTCCAATCAAGTAAAAAACCTCGGTTGTCTCAGAGATGAGAATTAATTTATACATAAATAAACACTTTTTACTGTAAATAATCACACAGTCTTCAGGAAATGATCGTATATTGCCCCGCTATAATTAGCGTGTATTACCTTGAAAATACTCGGCAAGACGGATGAAGAAAATTGCATGATGTATGTTATACTTATGAGAAATATGTACAGTAGAATGGTAATAATAATGATAATAATAATGATGATAATAAATAATAATAATAATAATAATAATAATAATATGAAATCTTATAACAGAAAAAAGACAAACATCTTTAATATATATCTCATTTTGCATAAAAACACTGAATTATGCTCAATAAGGAATCGTACATACCACATACACGCATAAATAAATACATAAATAAAGACGTATTTATAAACACGCATAAGCGAAGCAATACCTCAAGTACTGAATAAACACGCCAAATGCCAACACGACTCGCGCACGACTATCGCACGACTCTTGCACGACTCGCGAAATCGAATATCGCGCATTAACGCGTCATGCTGTGACACACGGCAGAACTGTGTATGTGACGTCACGGCTATCTCATTATAGAGCAGTCCAGTTGACGGCCATTGTAATTCGTTGGACAACAATTAGTTAAATGGCTTTCGAATTGCTGGAGTCTATATTTTTTTTTCCCTCCCAACAATACAGTCCTGCAATTACGACCCTTTCCCTTCTCCCGACATTGAACTGGTGAAACCCTTTTTTTTTCTTTCTTTTTTTGCAAGCCTGACCTCTGATCGCCAGCACTGATGACCCGGGATGACCCCCCGTCCGGCAGGTGTATGAGAGGGAGGGTGGGGGACATGGTTCCTATTGTCCGGCCGAATATTGACTAAAACGGTCATGTTTTGTCAGCGCGCGTAATGTCCATATTTTTTTTTTTCCCGCTCGGTTGAAAAGACAGGTAGAAAAAAGGGTTTTGATATATAACATGATTTTGGCCGGGATCGATAGATAGTTTAGACGGCAGACTGACGGAAATAAGAGAGAGAAGCCTTGAGAGGGGGAGGGGGGGAAGGGAGGGGTTCCGATGCATTCAAATCTGCTTTCGTGACATCACCGGTGCATGGTCACGGATTTAATAATAATGTTTACATCAATTCGTAGATGTCGCTCAATGGTAACGCTGTTATGGACAATAGTATGACATCATGAAACATGTGTTACGAATGTGGTTTTTTTTTTTTTTTTTTTTTTTTTTTATGGAGGAATTGAGATGTTTCGGACAATGGAACTCAGTTTTGGATAATCTCAAAGGGTTGGTTTGCTTCAATAGCTAGTTAAAAACGAAGTAAATAGAACTCCATGAAGATGACGAGTCCATTTAAGATTTTGTAATAAGAATCACGAATGTTTTCATAGAGGTCACTATAATTATCATGATCATAAAAATAATGATGGCGGTAGTAATATCAATTTTAATTTTAATTATAGTATTTATGATATTGTTATTATTAATAGCTAAGCTACAACCCTAGTAGGAAAATCGGGATGCTATAAACCCAAGGGCTCCAATAGGGAAAAATATCTTAGTGAGGAAAGGAAACTAAGAAATAAATAAACTACACGGAAGGAAAAATAGAAATAGTTAACTAGCCTAAGCTACAACCCTATTTGGAAGAGCAGGATGCTATAAACCCAAGGGCTCCAATAGGGAAAAATATCTTAGTGAGGAAAGGAAACTAAGAAATAAATAAACTTCAAGGAAGGAAAAATAGAAATAGTTAACTAGCTAAGCTACAACCCTATTTGGAAGAGCAGGATGCTATAAACCCAAGGGCTCCAACAGGGAAAAATAGCCTAGTGAGGAAAGGAAACTAAGAAATAAATAAACTACAAGGGAGGAAAAATAAAAATAGTTAAAATAAAACATTTTTAGAACAGTAGCAACATTAAAACAGATCTTCCATAAATAAGTTATAAAAAGAGACTTATGTCAGCCTGTTCAACATAAAAACATTCACTGCAAGTTTGGACTTTTTAAGTTCTAATACTAATTATTATAACATCGGTGATAATTGTAATACAATTTCCTTATTTCCTTTCCTCACGGGGCTATTTTTCCTTGTTGGAGCTCTTGGTTTTCCAACTAGGGTTGTAGCTTGGCTAGTAATAATAATAATAATAATAATAATAATAATATTGATTATAATAACGATTTTAATGACATTAACAAAACCAGACTTTCTCATTTTTCCTTGTTGGAGCTCTTGGTTTTCCAATTAGGGTTGTAGCTTGGCTAATAATAATAATAATAATAATAATAATAATAATGATAATGATAATAATGATGATGATGATGATAATAATAATAATAATAATAATAATGATAATAATAATGATATTGATTATAATAACGATTTTAATAACATTAACGAACCAGACTTTTATTTAGTTTTCATGACATTTTTGTTAACAGAAAAATCCTATAACAACCTCATTTGTTATTATTTGCTTTGTTGTTATTGATGTCACTTTGGAATTCGCTAAAGACCGCCATATACGAAGTCTCTCTCTCTCTCTCTCTCTCTCTCTCTCTCTTTTCTGAGATTCACGTCTCCATTAACTTTTCAGTTAGCATTATTTTCCCTCTAGAATAGAAGAACTCGCTATCTTTTCCAATCCT
>NC_090734.1:18075123-18080123 GCF_036898095.1 Palaemon carinicauda
TGCATCTTCCGGTGTATTTTGCATCTTCCCGTCTTGGATGGTCTGGGATGCATCTTAGGTATTTATCGAGCTTATTCTTAAACACATCTACGCTCACTCCTGATATGTTTCTTAGATGAGCTGGCAGCACATTAAATAGTCGCTGCATTATCGATGCTGGTGCGTAGTGGATTAATGTCCTGTGCGCCTTTCTTAGTTTACCTGGTATATTTTTTGGCACTATTAATCTACCTCGGCTTGCTCTTTCTGATATTTTTAGCTCCATGATGTTTTCAGTAATTCCTTCTATTTGCTTCCATGCTTGTATTATCATGTAGCGTTCTCTTCTCCTTTCTAGACTGTATAGTTTTAAAAATTTCAGTCTTTCCCAGTAGTCAAGGTCCTTAACTTCTTCTATTCTAGCAGTATAGGACCTTTGTACACTCTCTATTTGCGCAATATCCTTTTGGTAGTGTGGGTACCACATCACATTGCAGTACTCGAGTGTACTACGTACATAAGTTTTGTAAAGCATAATCATGTGTTCAGCTTTCCTTGTTTTAAAGTGTCTGAATAACATTCCCATTTTTGCTTTACATTTAGCCAACAGTGTTGCTATTTGGTCGTTGCATAACATATTCCTATTTAAAATTACACCAAGGTCTTTAATTGCTTCCTTGTTTGTGATTGTCTCATTATTAGGTCCCTTGTATGCATATACCATTCCTTCTCTGTTTCCACAATTTATTGATTCGAATTTATCGGAGTTAAATACCATCCTATTTAGAGAGAGAGAGAGAGAGAGAGAGAGAGAGAGAGAGAGAGAGAGAGAGAGAGAGAGAGAGAGCGAGAGAGAACACGTTGTAGATTAAAATTTTAGGTGAATTAGACATGCTAAGATTTCATAGATCTAGAACAGGATATATATATATATATATATATATATATATATATATATATATATATATATATATATATATACAGTATATATATATATATATATATATATATATATATATATATATATATATATATATACTGTATATATATATATATATATATATATATATATATATATATATATATATATATATATATATATATGTTTATATTCATATATATATATATAAATCTACATTATATACATATATATGTATATATAAGTGTATATATATGTATATATATACATATGCATATATATATATATATATACAGTATATATATATATATATAGATATATATATATATATATATATATATATATATATATATATATATATATATATAGATATATATATATATATATAATATATATATATATATATATATAGAGAGAGAGAGAGAGAGAGAGAGAGAGAGAGAGAGAGAGAGAGAGAGAGAGAGAGAGAGAGAGAGAGAGAGAGAGAGAGAGAGAGAGAGAGAGAATCTTAAACGCACAATTCAATATAAGTATCAATACTTAAAACTGACATTATGCAAACTAGCAAAGTAAACAGCACTTTTGATATATGATATCGGTTTGCGCTGCGCCTTGTTAAAATATTATCCTCGTTCGATGCTTTGTAAATAACACAGAGAGAGAGAGAGAGAGAGAGAGAGAGACTGTTCTCTGAAATACCTCTAAGTATTGGAATTTTCACCGGCCATTGCTCGCTTTAAGTTTGCTCTATTTATTTCTTCAATTTGGTTAATGAAAAAATAATGTTTATATATACTCGACTATCGATCTACCTGGGGACATCACTGAGGGGGTGTGGGGTGGGCGGGGGCGGGGGTGGGGGATGAAGGAGGGGGAGGGGATGTTTCTAAATAACAATAAATATGTTGAAATGAATGATTATTATGTGTCATATTCTTCGACGACTATGACGATGACGACGACGACGATGACTACAATGAATTAGACAACGACGATGAATTCGACAACGACAATGAATTCGACAACGATAATGAATTCGATAACAATGACAATGAATTCGACAACGACGACAATGAATTCGACAACGATAATGAATTCAACAACGACGATTACTTCGAAGACTACGACGTTGACAACGACGTCGACAACGACGACGACTTCGATGACTACGACGCCGACAACGACAACGACAAACGACGACAGTGACGATAATGAATTCGATAACGACGACAATTATTTCGACGACGACCCCAATAAATTCGCCGACAACGACGACAATGAATTCGACAACTACGACGACTTCGAAGACTAAGATCCCGACAACGGCGACGACTTCGACATGACCTTTATAAATGTCTCTTTAGATTATATAATTTATATTTTCTCATTCAGTGAAAAATTTCTAGATGTATAAAGAATACTAGCACGATTTTAGTATATAAACACTGGAAAATGTAATAGTTTGATACCAACAAAAAGGCGTTGAATCATCACTAGAAAGTATAATTTAATGCTCTAAATCAGTGGTTCCCAACTTGGGGGAAATTTCCCCCTAGGGGAAAATTTGAAGCTACCAGGGGGGAAATAATTACACTACCTACTAACTAAAGAAAAATATCAGGTGACAAAGCTAGCCCTGATATTGATACACTGGTGCACAAGAAGCAGCCTCAACCTTCTCACTAATTCAATTTTGAAGTAGAAGAATAAACAAAAGTCCTTTTATTTTGCTACTAGCCGCTCGCCATATACTGATAAACAAATAGTTACAGAGTAAAATGGATAGAGGGGGATTAGTAACAACTAACCGCATAGCCATAGAGCTATGAGGTTAGTTGTTACTAGCCGCTCTCTATCCATTTTACTCTGTAACTATTTGTTTATCAGTATATTTGTATAAAGGAAAATGAATTAGTAAGTCGTCACAGTGTGTTTCAACTACTCTTTCCCTCATACACATGAAGGGGGAAATCTGGAGGGTTGCACCGGGTGGAGGGGGGAAATGACAGGAAAAAGGTTGGGAACCACTGCTCTAAATAGTAGGCCTACAAAGTAACACTTGACAGTTTTTTTTTTTTTTTTTTCATTATTCCTATAACCGTATGAAATATTCCATCCACTTGATTGTGGTGGCCTGGTGGTAAGCGTCCTCACCTAGTGATTGCCATACTGGGATTTGAGTCCCGCCCAAACTCGTTAATTCCTTTGATCACTGCAACCTCACCATCCTTGGGAGCTAAGGATGGGGGCTTTGGGGGATCCTATAGGTCTATCTGCTTAGTCATCAGCAGCCATTGCCTAACGCTCCTTGGGAGTTGATCATGTATAATATGGTCAGTCTCCACGGCATTGTCCTGCTTGATAGGGCAATGTCACCGTTCTTTGCCTCTGCCATTCATGAGTAGGTTTTAAACCAGAAACAACCGAAGCATTGAAATACTCTTCGTAAAGCAAAAGAACTTGATGGCTTATTGAACGCAATGAAGAAAGGTTAAAAGCCATGTTTACAAAACAAGACGTACCGAAAAAGACGAAACTAGAGGGCCACTCAGTATAGAGAACGTGCCTTCGCCACGTCAAGCCAAGCCATCTTATTTTGTTCTTAACTCCATTGCGTACTTTGATTTAAATGTATTTCCTTCAAAATCTAATGCATTTGTCCTTGGGTCATAACCCATATGTCCACAGAGTTTCGTTGAAATTGGTCGGCAGTTTTTGCGTAATGTTCACAAACAAAAATAAACTAAAAAATGTCCATTTACTTGAAATTGCGATTACCGTTATTTTCAAAGTACTGTTGGGTACTAGCACTTTGACATACTCTATCCAAAATGTTACAGATTCATCCTGGGGTCATACCCAACATGACTACCAAGTTTGGTCAAAATCGATACGATAGTTTTTGTGTAAAGTTACTCACAGACAACTAAACAAACTACGACATGGCGAATTCCTAACCATTCAAAAAATCTTCGATTTTAGAGAAGGCAATAACTATACAAGAACGTTTTCCATTTACCTGTATAATCCCGAGTCTCGGGCACTGAAGAAAATCGTAGGAGCTATTATTGGTTCAGCCTGAATAACATTCAGAGCATTAATCTTCCGTGAATGACATACACGACGGTTATTGTACGACATGGCAACTGTTCATCTCAGAGCCTTGTTCACTTTTGACTTCTCAGGTTGATTGATATATTATTTCTTCTTTATATTTGCTCGTTCTTACCCAGGTAGCCAAAGGAGACATTTCTGCATTTAAAGTTTGACAAATGACGAGTTAAGCTATGATCGAAATGTCTTTGTAGCTGGATCTGAATATTTTGGAAAAGGAACATACTTTGACTCATAGAAATTTATAGGGTATCGGGGCTACCTCGCCTCTCTCTCTCTCTCTCTCTCTCTCTCTCTCTCTCTCTCTCTCTCTCTCTCTCTCTGCACACACACACACGCACACACATATATATATGTATGTATATATAATACAATAAATAATATATACATAATATATATATATATATATATATATATATATATATATATATATATATACTATATGATATATATACATATATATATAACATAATATGTATATACATAATGTAATATATATATGTATATATATAATATATAATATATTTATAATATATATGATATATAACATAATATATATAACATATATAATATATATATATATATATATATATATATATATATATATATATATATATATATATATATATATATATATACATATATACATTTATTTAGATAATATACACTCTGACTACTGTATATCAATTATGCTGAAAATCAGACCCCCACTGCATTTTTTTCAGTCTAACATATATAAATTCAGAATTATTTTTGTCGCATATGTACAGTATATTAAGTAAATGTTTAACAGAAATGGCTGGAGTATCAAATTCACGCTTTCGGAAAATGTTTTTATGTTTTTTTTTTTTTTTTTTTTTTTTTTGTGATAAACAATTTTGTCATTGCTGACCACGAAAATAATTTTTATTGTTCTTGACCATAGTTGTTGCAACGCCAATTTTCATAGAGCAGTCTATTAATCCCCTCAGCGAAAGTTAATACAAAT
>NC_090734.1:18085123-18110123 GCF_036898095.1 Palaemon carinicauda
TCTTGCGAAAAAAAAAGTGCGGAAAGAATAATAATAATAATAATAATAATAATAATAATAATAATAATAATAATAATAATACCAAAAACAATAGTCTTCCCCTAAAAGGGAATCCTAATAAACAGAGGAGCAAGACTGATAAAAGGTGTCCCACCTAGAGAAAGGATCACCCCTATACTAATCGATTTACACTGGCTGTCGATAAAAGCGAGAATTGAATTTAGAATATATACAATAACCCACCAAGTTATCAGAACCGGTCGTCCAAAATACTTAATAGATTTGCCACACATTGCGCTGTCAACAAATCGTGTCGACACGAGAGTAGTTACAGATGGCTTCAAACTATTGGAACCTAGATATATGTCTACTTTAGGCTCCACAGACTTTAAATATGTGGCCCCGAGACTATATAATAAGCTCCCACAAAACATACGAAAGATTGAAGACATTAAGGCTTTCAAGAAGAAACTGAAGACTTTTTTATTTTAACAGTCATACAACAGTGACGATCAATGATCAATACGCGATATGAAACGTTAAATACTCTGAACGAATAAGGTAAAACGACAGTGGAGGTCCTGTAGAGAGTGGGATTCCCCTGCTGTATGGGACCGGAAAAGCAGCCGTCAAAGTAAAGAACTGAATGTCAACGTAGTAACGATTACCCAAGGAGGAAAAGTTGCTAATTATTACTAAACCACTTACGATACTTGAATGGTAGGAGGGGCCAGTATTAAGTATTACTTATCATTACTTGATAATTGACTAAGAAATGTTCACACGTATGAGACATAATGAAGAGGTTGAAAAAATGCTTATTATTTGTTTCCAAGTCTTGGATTTTTTTTCCGTTATTTCATTCTGATTATTTCAAAATTTTCTTGGATTTATTAAAAAAAAAAATGCTTATTATTGGTTTCACTTCCAAAGGCTAAGGAACAGCTTTCGCTATTTTATGATGAGTCTTTCAAAATCTGTTTTTTCTCACTCCTGTTTTTTTCATTATATTTAATACTATGTGAAAAAGTATTTGTACCTTTTTTCACTCCAATCTTTTCATTATATTTCATACTATGTGAAAAAGTATTTGTGCTTTTCTAAGCCTATAAAACGTTAATTGGAATGAGCACCCAATTTTTGAGACTGAAATATCAAGAGAGATTTTTTGAAATATAAAAAAAAATTATATTAAATTCTAAGACTACATACCATGACAAATAACTTCCAAGAAGCTACTCATATGGTACAAATTTTTTGCTTAATTCAGAATAATTGTTTGTAGTTATAAAGTTGTTTATAGCGTTGTTTACTTTCAGACATCAACGAGAAACTACTGTTTGTTCTTTGGAATTTTTGCCTATGTAAATAATGAAGACTAGCGTCAAGTTAATCTGTTCTATAGCTTCGTGGGTGGTCTTTTCATATTTCTGTGAGTATTTCGTACTTCTACATTAACTAAAATAGCTCAAAAGTTCAAGCTTGCAGCAATTCTTATGTTGAACAGGCTGACATCATATGTCTTTTTATTGATTATGTATGAAATATCTGGTTTGATGTTGCTACTGTTTTTAAAATATCTTATTTTAATTTTTCATTATTCCTCATATCGGTATTTATTTCCTTTTCTCTCTGGGCTATTTTTCCTTGTTGGAACCCTTGGGCTTATAGCATCTTGCCTTTCCAACTTAGGTTGTAACTTAGCTAATAATAATAATAATAATCATAATAATAATAATAATAATAATAATAATAATACTCTATTGTAGCCATTGTTCTTTCTCTAGAAGCAGTGATGGCCTGTACTAAATAATCTGAGCCTCGTAAATAAGTGTTACCTTCAGTGCCATAGAATAAACTGGATTTTACAGAAACAGATCTATTAGAGTAAACTGGATAATACAACACTTCTATAAAGTAAACTGGATAATACAGAAATAGTTCTATAGAGTAAACTGGATAACGCTACACTTCTATTAAGTAAATTGTAAAATACAGGAGTAATTCTATGTTCTTATGTAGGTTCACTTTTACGAATTAATTCAGTAAAGCAGCTAAGCTCTGATCTAGTTGTAAAAATATCTATGCAATTAACCGCTCGATTTTAAATGATCATAAAATGACGTATTTACGTAATCAATTTAGGAAAACTATATCCTAATATAACGGGCCATTCATATGATTATTTCAAGTCTCGGAGGGCACTAAAGCCGTGCTAGTCCTTCAATTCCAAGAGGACAGAATTGCTACAACGAAATCAATGGGAATCTACGAGGGTCGTCTGGACAGAGACAGAAAGATGGACTCCGTCACTCTGTGCGCGAGATTCCAACTTTTCATCCTCCACGGTTGGGCGACGTTTTTCCACTTGCAAGACACCGAGGGAAAGACGGTTATGATGCTCGTTGGAGGTCAGTTGGTGTGCAAAGTACAGTTGGACGCAGGAGTTCCTGGTACAACTTGCTCTGAGGAAGAGCTCATAGCGGAGGCCTGTGTTTTGCTCTGCCATCTCTTATTACACTAGTTCTTTTGGGTACTCGTCGCAAAGTAAGGGTGTGAAAGGGTGTACTTCTTCGGAGAGGTGTGTGAAGAAATCCTGTGTCCAACTGTAGGCCTACCTTTGGTCAAACTTGAAAAAAAAAATAATAATAATAGTAGTAGTAGTATTAGTAGTAGTAGTAATAATAATAATAATAATAATAATAATAATAATAATAATAATAATAATAATAATATAATAATAATAATAATAAAAGATAAAAAAATGAGATGGATATGTTCAGTTAAAAAAAACCGAGAGGTTTTACTAACGCCATCTATTAACATTCTATTAAATTAGCGCTGATTGGACCTAGATATTAGTGTTCATGCATTCTGTACGTCATAATAATAATTGAATTGGAGGTATTATCTAATTTTCAATCAATTCTATTCTTATAAGATAATCTTAAGAATAGTTTTTTTTGTTTATAAAAAAAGTTCCATTGTGCCCAAATATTATTTTATTTATTTTTTTTCATTCTCTCTCTCTCTCTCTCTCTCTCTCTCTCTCTCTCTCTCTCTCTCTCTCTCTCTCTCTCTCTCTCTCTCTCTCTCTCTCTCTCTCTCTCTCTCTCTCATACATTAAAAAAAGATTGTTACTTCCTATATATGTTCAAGAAAAAATTAAGAATAGTCCTACTTAATCAAAATCAAACTGAATGTTTCTGTCATGTAAGTTTTAATCATAATAAGTTATTTAAAGTATCCAGAAAAAGTGTGAATCTAAAGATTTTATATCTGAAGTTTATATATTCTTGAGAAATCGTATTTTGAAGTTTTACAAAATTGTAGGTTATAATGAGTCTTCAATAGCTATGGGAGTAAAATCTGCCTCGAAGATAAATTATTAACAACATACCTCGCCATTGGGATCATCTGGGCAGTAAATTCTCGTAACCCTTCTTATTTAGCTCTATTACCTCAACCTCTGCGGTTGTTTACATTTATAAGGAATTCCACGTTTCCCTTAGTTACCTATGTCACACTTTGATAGCACTTCGTGAATATAAAGGAATGAAATCACGTTCAGATAACAAGAATACTGCACAGGATTATCACAACGCACAAACTTGACCATGTCACTGTTTAAAACTAGGAGCAAGTAATAGAAAACGTACTCTTTTGGTAACATAGAAAATGTAAAAATATATTTGATGGTAGACTTTAGTAAATAAAACCAGCCTGACTGCACTGTCAGAATTAGCACATTTATACAGTTGAATGAGACTATGTGCTTAAAAAACGATTGATTAAATAGCCAACTTGTCCACTGCAGATATTATCAATTAATAACGTAGATAACAAACCACGGTAAGATTTGAGAAAAAAAAAATCTAAAGTGGATAGGGCACCAACTATTTCCTCCCTTCCTTTAATTTCCATTGCAATATTTTCATTTGCCCATAATAGACACTGTATCCCACTAAAAGTGCAATTTACAACAGTTTATGGCCATTTAGAGCTGTTTTGATAACGTTTGTATCAGGTTTTATTTCGTCCACTGCTATCGTGAAGGGAAACTTTTGAGTTGAGGAACTTAAATTTTGTCATCTTAGGATAGTAAAAAGAAGATAAAATAAACAATAAAAAAACGCCTTAAAATTGAATACTAACATAAATTAATTTATATTACTAGGCGTACATATTTCAACATATTTCATACAAATATGATCATCAAAAGACAAAATACAAATATGAATCAGGTTATTGGTTATCTTATAAACCATAATTTAAGCTGCAACCATTGCAAGTATTAGATTCTTAAAGAATTTAGTTTGGAATCTTATAAATCGTGTAACAAGATTTCTGAAATTAAAACAATGTACGTGGTAAGATAATATAACTTAAATGTTTAGCCGGGTCTTTTCTATATCATGCTGGGATTTTTTCCGATCTCTACCATGAAAACCTCCTCATTCTCATTGAGATTTTTATGTCATTATTTCCAGTTACGCGATGAGTACTGAAATAAGTTTCCAACACTTTACTACCATGGGATTTTATGGCTTGTTTCTTGGCCTACACATAGGTCTAAGACCTCCTACTTCCATATTTACTGCTGTTCCTCGTCCCCTCCAAATACCTATCCCTCCCTGGTCCTAGCTTGGGTGGAGAGAGGGCTTGGGCGCTGATTATATGGATATATGGTCAGTCTAGAGCATTGTCCTGTCCCTTACTTCTGCCATTCATGAGTTACCTTCAAACGGAGTCTTTAATATTTCATTCAAGATAATTTGACTAGAGTATAAGAAAATAAACATTTTCCGCTCTTGCATTTCGCAGAACTCTGGGTGGAACGAGTTAGACATGTGATAGCCAGAAACTGGAATTTTCAATTACTGAAACAGCAACTCAGAATGTACAGGTAGGAACAACTTGCAATTGAGTCTATTTTTCTCAAATTCCCTATTAATTAAACAATAATTCAGAATGTAGATGGTGAACTAAAATATAACGTGACGTAACTCAATATAATATGTATTTAGATATATTGGTACGAGTCATGGTAATTTAACATCTCATTAAAGCTAAAATCTGTTTACCTATTACATGAGATCAAAATTAAAAGAAGGATAAGCAAGTGATGAGAGCATTTGGTAAACAAAATGAGATTATGAAATGTAAAATGCCACTTTCTCTAAAAAGAAAAATGATTATGATTATTGTTATTGTTATTGTTATTTCAACTTGATATTACTGGTTGTTCTTTATGTCACATGTGTGTCTCTTTTTATTTATGGAATCAAGATAGAAATTAACGTTATCCTTGCTATTTATGATTTTAGCTTTCATGGTATGTGGAAAATATTCATGCAATACTCTCCTACATTTATATTCTCTCAATGAACGAAATATGGAAAATACCTTTCTACAAATCGATTGAATTTAGTCTTGAACTCATTCTACCATTGCAATATAAACTTTCAGGTGGTATCACATCTGTTTCACGTATGAACATTCGGCTCAGCTAATCAAAACTTACATAGATGGGAATCTAAACAACTTTCAATCGTACAACGTCGGTCGCCCTGTTTATGGAGACAGAGCAACGGTGGCACAGGGAGACAACGAGGAAAGGAGCTTCAGTGGAAAATTAAGTCAGGTGATTTGATTTCAGTGGAAAATTAAGTCAGGTGATTTGATTTCAGTGGAAAATTAAGTCAGGTGATTTGATTTCAGTGGAAAATTAAGTCAGGTGATTTGATTTCAGTGGAAAATTAAGTCGGGTGATTTGATTTCAGTGAAAAATTAAGTCAGCTTGTTTGATTTCAGTGGAAAATTAAGTCAGCTGGTTTGATTTCAGTGGAAAATTAAGTCAGGTGATTTGATTCCAGTGGAAAATTAAGTCGGTTGATTTGATTTCAGTGGAAAATTAAGTCAGGTGATTTGATTTCAGTGGAAAATTAAGTTGGGTGATTTGATTTCAGTGGAAAATTAAGTCGCGTGAATTGATTTTAGTGGAAAATTAAGTCGGGTGATTTGATTTCAGTGGAAAATTAAATCAGGTGATTTGATTTCAGTGGAAAATTAAGTCATGGGATTTGATTTCAGTGGAAAATTAAGTCAGGTGATTTGATTTCAGTGGAAAATTAAGTCGGGTAATTTGATTTTAGGGGAAGATTAAGTCAGGTGATTTAATTTAAGTGTAAAATTAAGTCGGGTGAATTGATTTCAGTGGAAAATTAAGTCAAGTGATTTGATTTCAGTGGAAAATTAAGTCAGGTGATTTGATTTCCTTCTCAAGGTGAAGTTGTTAAGTAAAATGTTTGCCTTCTTTATTTTCTTCGAAAGTTCAAACTTATAGCAAATGTTTTTATGTTGCACAGGCTGACATAAGCCTTTTTTATGGTTTATATATGAAATATATGTTTTGATGTTACTGTTTTGAAAATATTTTATCTTAATTGTTCATTATTTCTCATATCGTTTATTTATTTCCTTATTTCCTTTGCTCACTGGGCTATTTTTCCCTGTTGGAATCCTTGGGCTTATAGCATTTTGCTTTTCTAACTAGGGTGGTAGCTTAGCTAATAATAATGATAATAATAATAATAATAATAATAATAATAATAATAATAATAATAATAATAATAATAATGTTGGCTAGGGGAACATTTCACTATAGCTTCAAGAGGAATCACATAAGATGGTTTTCATTTTCAGTAACAAAATTTATCAGGCGAGACCGTGAGGTTAAGTAGGCAAGAGTGATTATTTACTAGTTCAGACTACTCAGAATATTGCTTCATTGCAGCTATAGAAACTGAAAATATATCAAGTGTAGAATAATTTCAGTCTGCCAGTTTTAGATGATGAATAAAATTAGGAAACAAGATATAATTACAAATGTCGTTTGTCACAGACAAAAGTAATTGTTAGTCTTGAATTTTCAAAAGAAGTGCGATCAATTTCATTATGGTAAATAAAGGAAAGTCCAGTTTACTTAATGTTAAAAAGCTAATTAATTGCTCATAATCATTGGTTTAGGTAAACGTTTGGGACAGAGCTCTGAACGTGGAGGAGATAAGAAGCATCAGCACTTGCCAGTCAGACCTTCAAGGAAATTATATCTCTTGGAATTCAGGTTGGGCCTTGGAAGAAGCTTCCAGCTATGAGTCACCTTTGGAAGAATTTTGCCATGATGATAAGAACCAATCCCACTTTTGGTTTCCTCAATTGTCATTCAACACAGCCCAGTACCTGTGTGTGGCGCTAGGAGCTTTCTTACCACGAGCCACAACCTTGACGGAAGTTATTTCTTTAAGCAAGGAGGCAAATGAGACATTTCCAGACTCCACTGCCTGTTCTTTTGAATACTGGACATCTCTGTCAGATGCGGACCAAGAAGGTGTTTGGCGATATAGCAGTGGAGAGGAGTTAGACAACCCTCTTTGGCTCGGACAAGAGCCAAATGGCTTACATTACGAGAACTGCGCAGTCTTGACCACTCAGGGGCTGGCAGATATTGACTGCAGAGTAGACAGGAAGTGTGTCATATGTTCCTTCACGGAGATGCCGAGATTTTCTCTACTAGGGTCATGTGAAACTGAACTTAGGAACATCTACTTCATCCCCTACCAAAGGCATCTTGGTGAGGTTTATTTCATGGGTTATGGTACTTATAATATCAGAAAGGAACAAGGCTATTGGGTTTGGGTGGATGATGTCAAGAACGTAACAATTGCCATAATGGAGGAAAAAGAGGCTCGTTTTCCAATGGGCCGTAGGTGGTGGCGACTCCGAAGGCCCGTGTGCCAAAAAGATGAAGGGGAGAGGCACCGTCTCCTGCTGACTCCGTGCGATGAGAATGATTTTACATGTGATGATGGAAGCTGCATAGCTCACCACGAAAGATGTGACCTCAAGTATGATTGCCTCGACAACAGTGATGAAGCGGCTTGCATGATGATTGATAAGCCCGAGGGGTACCAAAGTCATCTCCCGCCGAGGTCGACGCAACAGGCAAATGCCGCTCTTCCTGTGACTCTGTCTGCTATAGTTGAAAATTTGTTTGTGAAAACAATGGACACGGCAATAGAAGTCTCCTTCGAGCTGGAACTCACGTGGAAGGACAGCAGACTTCAGTACTTAGATCTCAAAGTCAACAGTACTCTGAATATTCTGCCGCTTGACGTCGTGAAGACCCTTTGGACTCCCCAAGTCACATTTGTGAACACGATAGGTAACCATCACACTCACGTGGATGAATACACGACCTTGACTATCAATCGGGAATCTGATAAAAAGAAGCGAGATGAGAGGGCCCCAGCTGAAGGTGATAACATAGTCTTTCATTTGATTTTAAAGATGAAAAGTAAATCAACTTTTGTTAATCAACTTCTGTCAGTGTGCGATGCTCTGCATCTTATTTTGACTAGAAAAAAGGGTGTCAAATAATTAGAAATATTAATATCAAGCTAGTTAACGTCTATAGCATGTATTCTTTTTAGAACTTTCACTAGAATTATCACAGACAATTCACCTTTTTTCTACCTGCAGTGGATGTTTATCCTGGCACACTGAACAGCCTGACCATCAGGAGAAAGTACGGTCTCACATACACCTGCAGCTTAAACCTGAAGCTGTATCCTTTCGATTCCCAAGAATGTTCAATGCACTTCAAGATCACAACAGCTCCAAAGAACTTTTTGCATTTTGATCCGGTGAATTCGTCCGCCAGGTACTTGGGGGAACGATACTCGACTGAATATTATGTGAGTTTTAGTGAAACTGAATAGTTTCGTGCTTTCATTTCTTACTGGAGTGCATATATGTATGTATGTATATTTGATAAATTTTGCACATTTAGACGTGTTTTTCATATTCAAATAAGCCATATATATTTTTGATACATTAATGTCTGGATTCTCTTAACGACCTCGGGATCAGAGCCCCAGACATTAATGTATCAAAAATGTATATGGCTTATTTGATATATATATATATATATATATATATATATATATATATATATATATATATATATATATATACAGTGGTAATACTTTTGAATATAATGTTTGGATCCTAAATTAACATATACAGGTCTTTCTGCACATAGAGTTTTGTAACTTCTGTATCGTGGTCTTCCACTGTCTTGGGATAGAGTTCTCTTGCTTGAGGGTACACTCAGGTACACTATTCTATCTAATTTCTCTTCCTCTTGGTTTGTTAAAAGTTTTTTTTATAATTTATATAGGAAATATCTATTATAATGTTTTACTGTTCTGAAAATATTTTATTTTTCCTCGTTTCTTTTCCTCACTGGGTTTTCTTTTCCCTGTTGGGTCTCCTTGGCTTATAGTATACTGCTTTTCCAACTAAGGTTGTAGCTTGGCAAGTAATAATAATAATAATAATAATAATAATAATAATAATAATAATAATAATAATACAGTTTTTGTTTTCATAAACTGTCTTGTGCTAATTTTCACATTTGGTATTCAGTAAAGTAAGAGTTATAACAATCTTCGAATGTATAAATCAGCGTAAAACTAATCTCTAGCATTGCAAAATCATTTAAAACTTTCACTGATTAAGAGGAATAAAAGACGACCAATAGATAAACTACTCGACAGACTTATTTTCTTTGAATAATTTTTCTTTGAATAATCCAGGTGGGAAACTTGAGACTCATGCACAATGAATCGGGCGTCTATAGTTCGGTGTATATACTGGTCCCACTGGGACGCCAATCTGGATACGCTATCTTGAACATCTACATCCCTACCTTCGTCCTCCTGGTTATCAGCTACATCACCCTTTTCGTTAGGACGGACATGTTCGACGTGAGAATGATGGGAGGTCTGACCGTGCAACTAGTTATTGCGACTTTGTTCTCTCAGGTAGGAGTTTGTCTTAAAGACATCCTTATTTCTAACAGAAAAAACATCATCATCATCATCTTCATCTCTTCATCTCCTCCTACGCTTATTGACGTAAAGGGCGTCAGTTAGATTTCACCAGTTGTCTCTATCCTGAGCTTTTAAAATCAATACTTCTCCATTCATCATCTCCCACTTCACTCTTCATAGTCCTCAGCCATGTAGGCCAGGGTCTTTCAACTCTTCTAGTGCCTTGTGGAGCCCAGTTGAAATTTTGTGAACTAATCTCTCTTGGGGAGTGCGAAGAGCATGCCCAAACCATCTCCATCTACCCTTCACCATGATCTCATCCACATATGGCCCTCAAGTAATATCTCTTAGTTTCATTTTTAATCCTGTCCTGCCATTTAACTCCCAATATTCTTCTGAGGGCTTTGTCCTCAAATTTACAAAATCTGTTGGAAATTGTTTCATTGTTTTACCACAACAAAACACTAGAAGAAATTTTTTTAAATAAGTTCTATGATGGAAAGAATCAATGAGGTTGTACTGTATGTAACACGACTTGGAAAATGGACATGAACAGTTAATACCTTTTGGAAATTCCAATGGTAAAATTTTCAATTTGAAGCAGTAGTTGAAAAGTCCTCTATGATGATATGACTAAAGGCGGGTTTACACGGTCGAACGGTTCGACGAACGCGGTTCGACAGACAAGCGTTTGAAGTGATGTTCAAACGTGTGAACGTGGTATTTGGTTGTCTAACACGTTCGTCGAACGGCTTGAAGAAAGTCAGATGTTGTCTGACTTTTGTGGGCGGGGCTTAATTGTCCACAAACCTTATGCAGTTGTGGCTGACTCCACCTCTTCGAACCGTTTGATAAGCAGGTTTGACAACCGGGTTCGACGAACCGTTCGACCGTGTAAACCCCGCTTAACACATTACATTAAAGCCTGTATACTACTCAAAAGATTCTACAAAAAGTCTTTTGATACAAAAATGCAATAAAAAGGCTACCTAATCAGTTTATGTAAATTAGTAGAGGATTAAATGGAAAGTAAAGTAACACTAATGTCTTTTGATAACTTGATAAAAATTTTTATCATTGTATCACTTTTGAAGAAAAGTTATCACAGCTGGCTAACTATACTCAATTTTAATGAGGCGCGTTTGCACAGACTCGCAGCGGTGCCCTTTTAGCTCGGAAAATTCCTGCTATCTGATTGGTTAGAATTATCTTGCCCAACCAATCAGCGAGCAGGAAAGTTTTCGGAAAGTTTCCTGCTATCTGATTGGTTAGAATCATCTTGCCCAACCAATCAGCGAGCAGGAAACTTTTCCGAGCTAAAAGGGCACCCCTGCGAGTCGGTGCATATCTGCTTCACTAAAAAGAATTGGCTATAGTTAACTAACCAACCTCAAGGCTCAACATTTACCAGAAAATAAGATATTGAGTCATTCTATATTGATTGGTATTTCTATGAAGGTTAACTAGAAAAAAAATACTGATCTTTTATATACTTTGTGGCTTTGATATATAATGTGTTATATTTTCTAACAATGTCTATTTTTTCCTATTTTTTCTAAGGAATATTTTTTTTCTGTTATTATGAAATAAACATTTACAATCTTACAATTTGTAACATATATATATATATATATATATATATATATATATATATATATATATATATATATATATATATATATATATATAAATATATAAATATATATATATATATATATATATATATATATATATATATATATATATATATATATATATAAAGATATATATATAAATATATATATATATATAAATATATATATATATATATATATATATATATATATATATATATATATAAAATATTTATATATATATATAAATATATATATAAATATATAAATATATATATATAAATATATATATATATATATATATATATATATATATATATATATATATATATAAATATATATATATATATATATATATATATATAAATATTTATATATATATATATAAATATATATATAAATATATATATATATATATATATATATATATATATATAAATATATATATATAAATATATATATATATATATATATATATATATATATATATAAATATATATATAAATATATATATATATATATATATATATATATATAAATATATATATATATAAATATATATATGTATATATATATATATATATATAAAAATATATATATATATATATATATAAATATAAATATATATATATATATATATATATATATATAAATATATATATATATATATATATATATATATATATATATATAAATATATATATATATATAAATATATATATATATATATATATATATATATATATATATTTATATATATATATATATATATATATATATATATATATATATATATTTATATATATATATATGTATATATATATATATATATATATATATATATATATATATATATATATATATAAATTATTTATATACATCGTATATTTACAAGAATAATTTCTTATTTTGCACATACTTTATTTACAATGGCTACTTTTACTATTTATCTAAATATGTTTTTAAATCAAAATATATCTAGTCGTGAATACTTTTTTAATAGAAGTTTTGAGTCCTATTTTATTTACATTATACGTATTTATCATTCCACTTTTAATATATTCTGAGGAATATTTCTTATTAACTACTCTATAGCCTCTTTTGATTTAGGGATAGCTCCTTAATATCATGTTCGTTTATTCAACTTGTCATTATTATTATTATTATTATTATTATTATTATTATTATTATTATTATTATTATTATTATTATTAAATGCTTAGCTACAACCCTAGTTGGAAAAGCAGGATGCCATAAGCCCAGGGGGCCCCAACAGGGAAAGTAGCCCAGTGAGGAAAGGAAATTAGGAAAAATAAAATATTTCAAGAATAGTAACATCAAAATAAATATTTCCTTTATAAACTATAGAAACTTTAACAAAACAAGAAGAGAAACTAGATAGAACAGTGTACCTATATTTTATACCAATCTCTTGGGAATCAAGTGCAGGGTATTTTGATATCTTTTATACAATTTTAAGCAAAGCTAGAGTACATATTCCTTTAGAATATTAATAACTATAACAAAGGCATACCATCCTACAGAAAAATGGAGTTTTTAATAAGTAGTTTGAATTTACAAATTTCTTTTACAGCATTGTATTAATTTCTTATAAATCTATGAACATATTGTATAAAGTTTTTCTTTATATCGTCGAATGTTTTTATGTTGAACGGGCCGACATAAGTCTTTTTATAGTTTATATATGACATATCTGTTTTTGACGTTGTTAATAGTTTATATAGGACATATCTGTTTTAACGTTGTTACTGTTTTTAGAATTATTTATTGTTAATTTATTCTCATCATTTATTTATTTTCTCATTTCCTTTCCTCACTGGGTTATTTTTCCCTATTGGAGCCCCTGGGCTTATAGCATCTTGCTTTTCCAACAAGGGTTGTAGCTTGGCTAGTAATAATCATAATAATAATAATAATAATAATAATAATTAGAAAAGCTAAGTATTCCCTTACAATTTATATATGACATATCTGTTTTGACGTTGTTACTGTTTTTAGAATGATTTATCGTTAATTTGTTCTCATCATTTATTCATTTCCTTATTTCCTTTCTTCACTGGGTTATTTTTCCCTATTGGAGCCCCTGGGCTCATAGCATCTTGCTTTTCCAACTAGGGTTGTAGCTTCATCATTAATAATCATAATAATGATAATTAGAAAAGCTAAGTATTCCCTTACAATTTATATATGACATATCTGTTTTGACGTTGTTACTGTTTTTAGAATGATTTATCGTTAATTTGTTCTCATCATTTATTTATTTCCTTATTTCCATTCCTCACTGGGCTATTTTTCCCTATTGGAGCCCTTGGGCTTATAGCATCTTGCTTTTCCAACTAGGGTTGTAGCTTGGATAATAATAATAATAATAATAATAATAATAATAATAATAATAATAATAATAATAATAATAATAATAATAAGTAGAAAAGCTAAGTATTCATTCACAAGGACTATAATTTCCTTTCCAGGTATCAGAGTCCCTCCCCAAAACGTCCTAATAATCAGAAAAGTTAAGTAGTCCCTCACAAAGACTATAATTTCCTTTCCAGGTATCAGAGTCCCTCTCCAAAACGTCCTAATAATTAGGAAAGCTAAGTATTCCCTTACAAGGACTATAATTTCCTTTCCAGGTATCCGAGTCCCTCCCCAAAACGTCCTACTTCAAGATGGTGGATGTCTGGCTACTCTTCTGCATCGGAATCACTTTTCTAATCATCATATTCCACACGATTATCGACAATGTCATTTACGACGGACACAGTCTGGAAAGGGATGCTTCCGCCATTTCCAGGATCGCCTGGAAGCCCATCCTCACTAAGGGAAATGGGGGTTTTTCTCCAAAGACTAGTCAGAGCCGTGGTGAACGGGTTGTTAGATATTCCAAGATTATTGTACTGATTTCTTTCATTGTCTTCAATGTTTCATACTGGGGGTATATATTGTCATAGACTTATTGACGATGTATGAAGAGTAATTATCTAATACCTTTATTATTATTATTATTATTATTATTATTATTATTATTATTATTATTATTATTATATTATCATATTATCATATTATCATATTATTATATTATTATATTATCATATTATATTATTATATTATTATATTATTATATTATTATATTATTATATTATCTTATTATATTATTATATTATTATATTATTTTATTATTATTATTATTATTATTATTATTATTATTATTATTATTACTTGCTAAGCTACAACACTAGTTGGAAAAGGAGGGTGCTATAAGGCCATGGGCTCGAGAGTCTCGAACAGGGAAAATAGCCCAGTGAGGAATAGAGACAAGGAAAATAAAATATTTTAAAAATAGTAATATTAAAATAAATATTTCCTGTATAAACTATAAAAACTTTAACAAAAGAAGGGAAAGAGAAATAAGATAGAATAGTGTGCCAGAGTGTACCCTCAAACAAGAGATCTCTAACCCAAGACAGTGGAAGACCATGTTACAGAGGCCATGACACTACCCAAGACTAGAGAATAATGGTATGATTTTGAAGTGTCCTATGCGTATTATAGGTAAAGAGAGGAAAGTTGCCACTGAACAATTACAGTGCAGTAGTTACCCCTTGGGTGAAGAATAAATGTTTGGTAATCTCAGTGTTGTCAGGTGTATGAGGAAAGAGGAGAATCTGTAAAGAATATGCCAGACTATTCGGTTATGTGTAGGCAAAGGGAAAAAGAACGGTAACCAGAGAGCAGAATCTATGTAGCATTGTTTAGCCAGTCAAAGGATCCATAACTCTCTAGCGTAGTATCTTAACGGGTGGCTGTTGCCCTGGCCAACCTATTACCTATACATATACTACATATATATTCTCTATACACACACCATATATATATATATATATATATATATATATATATATATATATATATATATATATATATATATATATATATATATATATATGTGTGTGTGTGTGTGTGTGTGTGTTTAAATAGTCATTTGTGATACAAACATAATTGAAATTGAGTTGTATACATGATTTTGAGCCTCAGGTCACAGCACTTGGGCCTGGCAGGCCATTTAGCACCCATATGCAACCGAAGAAAACATGCCCGTTGCAGTATGTGGTAAAAGTTAGAGAGGTTGGACAGCAAAGCGCAAGGAAGGAAGCGATAGGGGAGACATAGTTGAAGGATGAAATGTAAGAGTTTGAAAAGCGATGATGGACATTCTTCGGTCTTTGTTATGCTTCATAGCGTGAAGTATGAATATATCAAAGGAATTTTTAACTTTTGAAAGGATTTTTAAATCTTAAGTAATTTTTAATTTTCAAAAGGAATTTTTATTTTTTAAAGGGGATTTTTAAAGTTTAAAGTAATTTTTAATTTTTAAAAGGAATTTTTAACTTTTAAAGGGGATTTTTAAGTTTTAAAGTAATTTTTAATTTTTAAAAGGAATTTTTAACTTTTAAAGGGGATTTTTAAATTTTAAAGTAATTTTTAATTTTTAAAAGGAATTTTTAACTTTTTAAGGGGATTTTTAAGTTTTAATGTAATTTTTAATTTTTAATAGGAATTTCTTAATTTTAAAGGAATTTTCAAATCTAAAAGGAATTTTTAACTTTTAAAGGGGATTTTTAAGTTTTAAAGTAATCTTTATTATTAAAAGGAATTTTTAACTTTTAAAGGGGATTTTTAAACTTTAAAGTAATTTTTAATCTTTAAAAGGAATTTCTTAATTTTAAAGGAATTTTCAAATCTAAAAGGAATTTTTAAACTTTTAAAGAGATTTTAAACTTTTCAATGGAATTTTTAACTTTTAAAAGTGATCTTTAAACTTTTGAAGGAATTTTGAAAACTTTTAAAGAGATTACTTTTAAAAGTGATTCTTAAACTTTTAAAATTTTTTTAAAAACTTTTAAAGAAATGTTTAAACTTGAAAAGGAATTTCTAAACTTTCAAAGGAATAAAAAAAAAGGAATTTTTAGTTTTTTAAAGAGTTTTTCCATTTTATAAAGGAGTTTTTAACTTTTTGAATGAATTTTTAACTGTTAAAAGGAACCTAATCTTTAATTAATGTATTTCTTAGTATTTGATAGCGTAATCAATATTATCCTATTTCTGTCCAACATATCGTACATAATCAGTTTATAAAACCTTAAACTGAATTAGGGCGAAAAAGCCATTCATTCACTAAAACTATAATTACATCATCGCTATAATTAGGTAGAGAAAACTTAAACTAAATTGGCAGTACCTTCCTTAAGGGTAGAACCAGCTAATTTGAGGAAGGTTACAAATATAAATCGATTGTTACGAGCTAATAATAGTTTCTCCTTGAGTCCTTACACACTAGATAAAATGCGTAAATAAGGGGTAATTAACAATATAAATTAATGGTAGTACGTATCTTTTAACACCATATCCTTCGCGTTAATTTAATACTGTGAATGGTGTGGATAGCAGGTTTAACATCAAATTACGTTGAATCGAAGCGATTATGTAGGAGAATTAATAATGACATTTCCAGGAATAGTTTGGTAAACCCTACGTGAGAATAGAACGGTTTTGATTAGTTTTTGTACGTGGTGGAATATCTGAGTTCTAAATGCATTCTGTAATTTCATATTTTCTAATTTTGAAGGTCAGCTTTTTATATCCCTTCAAGGTAATTCAGCTGTAACGTTTTCGTGTTAATTGAGAGAGAGAGAGAGAGAGAGAGAGAGAGAGAGAGAGAGAGAGAGAGAGAGAGAGAGAGAGAGAGAGAGAGAGAGAGAGAGAGAGAGAATATATTGTAGTAGAGGGTCACTGGAAAACCCATTGGCTTAAGTCTAGGATTTGACATTACTGTCCTTAAAATATTTTATTTTTCTTTGCTTCCTTTCCTCACTGGGCTATTTTCCCTGTTGGGGCCACTGGGCTTATAGCATTCTGCTTTTCCAACTAGGGTTGTAGCTTAGCAATTCATAATAATAATAATAATAATAATAATCTGGATAACAAAATATTCAATATTAGTAAAGTCGGAGACATGAAATACTGTGTACCAACCGTGTGTCACACGATCGTGCATAGTTCATTTTGTGCTTGTATCTTCGCTCTCCCCTCGCACTAAAAAGAACCTGAAAAAACATGTCTTGTTTTTCTCAATGGTAACGGTGTTGATTTTGAACATGAAATTTCCTGTTGCATTGAGCTTTTGTATATAAAGGAAAGTGTTCTATAATAAAGTCACTCAGTTGCTTTCAACCTGTCTTTGAGTCACAACCTTTCTCTCGGCCCATCACAAATGTGTTCATCTTTGATCAGTCAATGGACAGTCAAGGCGTTAATATTGCGCCCTTTCAAATTGGAATATATTTATAAATCTTGGCTACGTAGCTTAATATCCACAGTAATGCCAAAGAACCATGTGCAGTGACGTCACAACCCCCTAACAATGTGCACCCTTTTGATATTAACATTTATATTGGCGTTTTTTTTGCGTTTTGGTACTCTGATAAGCAGCTCTTCTAGGAGAATGACACTCCAAAATCAAACCATTGCTCACTAGTCTTGGTTAGTGCCATAACCTCTGTACCATGGCCTTCCACTGTTTTGGGTTAGAGTTTTCTTGCTTGAGGGTACACTCGGGCACACTTCTATCTAGTTTCTCTTCCTCTTGTTTTGTTAAAGTTTTTATAGTTTTTATAGGAAATATTTATTTTAATATTGTTACTATACTTAAAATATTTTCTTTTTCTTTATTTCCTTTCCTCACTGGGCTATTTTCTCTGTTGGGGCCCCTGGGCTTATAGCATCCTGCTTTTCCAACTAGGGTTGTAGCTTAGCATTTAATAATAATAATAATAATAATAATAATACATAAGATGCCTGGCGGACAAAACTTTCACTGGTCATAGAATAATATATATTACATTCTTATTTCAAACTTTTTTTTTATTGCAATACAAGTGCAGTTGTTAATTGATTGCCCCTACACATTTTAGATTTTCCAAGTCAGGCGGAACATACTGAACACATTAATAATAAACAATGATATAATGACTAGTTTTACTTTAAACATCTAAGAAGGTTTACATTTGATCAAATTAAATAAAAGAAATGTAACATTAGGATGGCAGAAATTGGTGTCAATTTCTTCAACTTGATTAAACTCATCGACAGTGCACTTAGGACTATAAATGATTAAGGCCATCAGAGACATGATATGGCCTTAATATACATTCAAGTTTGATAAGTTACTATAGTCAATTCTTTTTAGTGAGGCAGATTTGCACCGACTCGCAGGGGTGCCCTTTTAGCTCTGAAAAGTTTCCTGCTTGTTGATTGGTTGGAAGAGATATTTATAACCAATCCGATAGCTGGAAACTTTTTCCTAGCTAAAAGGGCACCGCTGCGAGTCCGTGCAAATACGCCTCATTAAAAAAATTGAGTATAGCTGGTTTTCTGTTTATGGTAAATCTAAATTCACTGGCCGGTCTTCAAAACGTATTAAAAAGTGATATGGTTATTTGCTAATCATTCTAGAGTAAAAAAGAAAAAAATATGACTCAATACCAAACAATATGAATTGGTTCTCGAAGAAGAAGAAGAAGAAGAATAAGAAAAAGAAGGTGCCAACCTCGTCTCAAAAATCTAGCGTCTCTGACTTGCGATCGCCACACTGGGGTTCGAGTCCCGCTCAAACTCTTTAGTTCCTTCGGTCGCTGCAACCTCACCATCCTTGTGAGCTAAGGATGGGAGGTTTTGGAGGTGCCTATAGGTCTACCTGCTGAATCGTCAGCTGCCATTGCCTGGCCCTCCTTGGTCCTAGCTTTCGTGGAGAGGAGATGTGGGCGCTGATCATATGTATATATGGTCAGTCTCTAGAAACTGACCATACACACATATGATCAGCGCCCAAGGCCCCCTCTCCACCCAAGCTAGGACCAAGGAGGGCCAGGCAATGGTGGCTGACGATTCAGCAGATAGACCTATAGGCTCCCCCAAACCCTCCATCCTTAGTTCACAAGGATGGTGAGGTTGCAGCAACCAAAGGAACTAACCAGTTTGAGCGGGACTCGAACCAAACTCTGGCGATCACCAGTCAGAGACGTTACCGCATCGGCCACCACCACTGTCAATTGTTCATAGGAATTTTTATTATAGGGAACGATTGTTTCATTTATAAACACCAAATAAAGCTTTATACCTCAATAATGACTATAACAATAGTTACCAACGAAGACAGGAAATATGACAAATGTCCTTAGGCCGATGATAAGCCACCAGGTTGAAATTCGGAAAATATAGAATAAATCCTTCAGTGGAATTAAAAAATCTAAAACCATTATGATTTCGGACTCAATTTTTGAAAATATCTTGGACAAAATATGAAGAAGAGGACAACATAAGTTGTGTATAAACATTTATACCAAACAACCGAACTCCAATTTAAAATCAAAACTAACTGAAAGGAAGCTATCTTAACTAGATTAAGGTTAATGTTAATTACTCACATCAGCTGACGGGCAGAACATGGAGAACAAGGCGATGTAACATTTATATACTTTTCCACACTTTAAACATTTCAATCTTATCACTACCATTCACTATTTTATAAACATTACGAATGAATAATGAATGAATTGCCCGTCGTTAGCTGTTATTACAGCGAAGGGTTTTAAAGTTAGAAGCCAAACATGAAGTAAAGCACTCTTCCCTTAAAAAAGGATAAATAATTGGTTTTCTGAAATGGCCGGTAGATGGCAGTAACATTTAACGGATAATTCTTACTGTCATAATGTGAATTCAGTGTTATAGAAAGATGATGATAGTTATTATGGTAATATATTTACGTGAGTTGGGTATTTTGAAATACTGTACAGCATATATGATCATCATCATCACTGGACGTAACTACTATTGCATATCAGACCCTATGACATACTGTTTTTCGCAAATATCTTTGAAACGAAAACTCGGATCAGCATGGTGCTTTGACAAAGATTGTTTCACACACACCGCTAATTTTTGACACTACTGTGCATTGTCAAATGCTGCTAATTATGGCGTATACTCTTGACTATGAAGTCAAAAACCTGCGTGAGCCATTTACACATTCGAACAGGTGAGGCGTGACGTCCATTCATCCACTAACTCTGCCCCTGCCTTCCCCTACTACCACCATCCCTCCCTTTCCCTCCCTCCTACCCTACTCCTACTCCCTATTCCCACCCTCTTTCACCTCCATACCTCCCTTACATCTCCCTCAATCCCCCTCTCTCTCTCTCTCTCTCTCTCTCTCTCTCTCTCTCTCTCTCTCTCTCTCTGCACACGAAGAAATGAAGCTATGCACACATATGACTTATTTATTATTATTATTATTATTATTATTATTATTATTAAATGCTAGTTGGAAAAGCAGGATGCCATAAGCCCAGGGGCCCCAACAGGGAAAATAGCTCAGTGAGGAAAGGAAACAAGGAAAAATAAAATATTTTAAGAATAGTAACAACATTTAAATAAATATTTCCTATATAAACAATAAAAACTTCAACAAAACAAGAGAAAGAGAAACTAGATACAACAGTGTGCCTGAGTGTACCCTCAAGCAAGAGAACTCTAACCCAAGACAGTGGAAGGCCATGGTACAGAGGCTATAGCACTACCCAAGACTAGAGAACAATGGTTTGATTTTGGAGTGTCCTTCTCCTAGAAGAGCTGCTTACCATAGCTAAAGAGTCTCTTCTACCCTTACCAAGAGGAAAGTAGCCACTGAACAATTACATTGCCGTAGTTAACCCCTAGGGTGAAGAAGAATTGTTTAGTAATCTCAGTGTTGTCAAGTGTATGAGGACAGAGGAGAATCTGTAAAGAATAGGCCAGACTATTCGGTGTCTGTGTAGGCAAAGGGAAAGAACCGTAACCAGAGAGAAGGATCCAATATGGTACTGTCTGGCCAGTCAAAGGACCCCCTCTCTCTAGCGGTAGTATCTCAACGGGCGGCTGGTGCCCTGGCCAACCTACTACCTATAATGGCAGATAACTCGAATGTATATATGTCATGTATGGTAGGGTGTTTTATGTATGAGCCTGTTTCCTGTTCCAGCGCAACTTGTTGTTGCTTAATTATTGTATGAGGTTTGTTTGAAAATTATACAACCATTGAAAGTTATACGAGTATGCGACCCTAATACTCATAGGTTGATGTTGAACGTATGATGGGATGAAGGTTGTAGCTGACGCTTGGTCATTTATAGGAAATCGTGTAAGAGATGGAAAGGAAAGGGGTGGAACTGAAGTGGGAATCCGATGCAGAGTAAAAACTTAAAACGAAATTGAAGTGATAAATATATGAATGATTTATTCTAATATTAGGAAAAGGCTGCCATATGTTAATAAGTCATTGCAGACATAAATAGACAGCGAGTATATGATGGCTGGATTAATACTATAAATAACTGACCACATACAGTATTTTACTTTTAATATTCATCACTCTCGACAAACAGGTCATCTTCCTCATCACTGTTACCTTCTGCACTTACCAAATACGGTATGACCGTCAAAGAAGCAAGAACATCGATTACGATTGTTTGCATAAACGATCAAACTTTACTCGGCATATAATTTTTTATTAATCTGTCATTAATTCGTCATACTTGTGTCTGGCTTCATATACCGTGTAGCCTCAAAAGAGAGAGAGAGAGAGAGAGAGAGAGAGAGAGAGAGAGAGAGAGAGAGAGAGAGAGAGAGAGAGGTAACAGCCATTCCCTTATGAGAGAGAGAGAGAGAGAGAGAGGGGGGTGGGGTGAGGAAGGGGTAAGGGAGGTATGGAGGAGAAAGAGGTAGGGGGATAAGGAGGGGGGTAAGAGGGGAGGAAAGGGAGTAGGGGAAGCCAGGAGTGGAGGTAGTGGGTGGATAGAGTCACAAATACGTCACGCCTCACCTGTTCGAATGTGTAGTAGCTCACGCAGGTTTTTGACTTCACAGTCAAGAGTAAACGCCATAATTAGCCGCATTTGACAGTGTACAATATTGGTGAAAATTAGCGGAGTGTGTGAAACACTCTGTGCTAAAGCACCATGTTGATCTGAGTCTTCGTTTCAAAGATATTTGCGAAAAACAGTATGTCATAGGGTCTGATATGCATAGTAGTTCACTGCACGACAAAAGCGTCTGACAATTATCTATCTATCTATCTATCATACACACATATTATATATATATATATATATATATATATATATATATATATATATATATATATATATATATATATATATATATATATATATATATATATATACTGTAAATGACGGCAAAGTATTTAAGTAAATATAGGCCATGTACTCCCCTCTCACCAGGGTATGACTACTCCCTCTAACCCCTATCCCAGGGATGGGGAGAGCTGAGCTTGTCCGTATATATATATATATATATATATATATATATATATATATATATATATATATATATATATATATATGTATATATATATATATATATTGACTTTCTCATTTCCTTAATACTTTAGATGCAACCTTTATTACAAAACATCTCTCTCTCTCTCTCTCTCTCTCTCTCTCTCTCTCTCTCTCTCTCTCTCTCTCTCTCTCTTCCATTAACCTTCTCTAGGTCCTAAATATTTAACCGTCATTTTTGACTGGTAGTGTATACTAGTATGTACATTAACAATAAAACAAACTCTTTCCTTCTCTATATATTTTTCATTTTAGCTTGAGAAGATTCCAAAATAATTAAAGCCAATAACATTTAATACTAATATTAATTATATTAATAATGATAATGATATTAATATTGATATTAATATTGATATCGATATTGATATCGATATCAAAATTGATATCGATATCAATATTGAAATCGATATTGATATCGATATCAATATCGAGATCGATATCAATATTGATATCGTTATCACTATTAATATCGATATCTATTTCCGTATCGATATTGACTATTAATATCGATATCTATTTCCGTATCGATATTGATATCAATATTGACATTGATATCAATATCAGATCGATATTGATATCAATATCGATATCAATATTGATATTGATATCGATATCACTATTGATATCGATATTAATATTGGCATTGATATCAATATCAGATTGATAATGATATCAATATTGATATTAATATTGATATTGATATTAATATTAATATTGATATTAATATTAATAATAATATTAATATTAATATTAATAATAATTAGGGTCTATTTAAGAGGACATAAAACGCCACCGATATGAATAACTACTTGTTTTATTTTCTCCAGATATACATAATAAAGCAAGCTTTAAATTGATGAGTAATCTAGTAATTGTATATTACAGAATAAAGAAAGACAGAAGGTCAAGCAAATGGGGCTAAACACAAATTCATACGTACAAAAACACATACAGAGCTACTGAAGAATACATACACATGTTCACAAATATATGTATGTATACATACTGTACATATATATATATATATATATATATATATATATATATATATATATATATATATATGTATATGTACTGTATATATGTATATACTGTATATGTATATATATACGTATACATATATCTATATATGCATACATACATACATATATATATATATATATATATATATATATATATATATATATATATATATATATATATATATATATATATAATTGGAACATAATTATACTTATGATCTGAACACTACAGTAAGCTCACCTGGCTTAGAGATTATATGACCAAATTCTTCCCAGTGAAAAGTTAACAACAGATTTATTAAAAAAAAAAAAAAAAAAAAAAAAAAATGTTAGTCAGGCCATTCCTTTCTAGAAATTTCGATGTCAGTTTTCTTTTCTGAGGTAATTTAACAACATTATGGTCATCTATTTCCTCCTTAAAGATTAAATATAAGGTGTCCTTCTTTGCTCTCCCCTCACACTGACAGCAACTTCTTTTAACCAGACTGCCTACTTCATTGTTAACTGTTAACAGAACCAGTTGCTGGTTGGACGAGAAATACCATGTTTGTGTTTTGTGACCTTCTTACCGGGACCTAGTGTGTATATATACTTGATGTGTCATAATAAAGTTAGTTGCATTCATCTCGCCTTTGACTCGCAACCTACACTTGGCACGTCACACTACCATCTGAGCAGATTATTATTATTATTATTAATTGCTAAGCTACAACTTTAGATGGAAAAGCAGGATGCTATAAGCCCAGGGGCTCCAACAGGGAAAATAGCCCAGTGAGGAAAGGAAAAAGGAAAAATAAAATATTTTAAGAGTAACATCAAAATAAATATCGCCTATATAAACTTTAAAAAAACAAGAGGAAGAGAAATTTAACAGAATAGAGTGACCGAGTGTACCCTCAAGCAAGATAAGTCTAATGCAGGACAGTGGAAGACCATGGTACAGAGGCTATGACACTGCCCAGGACTAGAGAACAATGGTTTGATTTTGGAGTGTCCTC
>NC_090734.1:18132623-18142623 GCF_036898095.1 Palaemon carinicauda
CTTTATCGGCCATCGCACTAAGAATCTGAAACCCAAAACGAGCGAAGCTATTTTGTACATTCAAGCAAAGGACGTACTCTCCACAATACTCCAGATCCTTTTTGGATAAATTCACTATCTCAGCCAAGGTAGAATAAGTATCCTCAACGACTTTTCTCGATTCCTCGTCTAGCGATGCGCATCCCGCGCTTTCATTGTTCCATTCGTCTCTTCTTCTTCTTCTTCGTTTACCGGGCGGGACGATGATCATCAACATCGACATGGAATTCGTGTTGGAGGTTTGCTGGTTGAAGTTGCTGTTGGCGCTGTTCAGTGCGTTGATGTTATTGTTGTTGTTGTTGTTGTTGATGTTGTTGATCGTGTTGATAACGCCGTTGAAGACTTGGAGGGCGAAGGTCAGCAGGTTGAAGGAGTTGAAGCCGAAGTTGCCGACGCCCCCTGGACAAGTTGACCTCCTCCGGCGGTCACTCGCATTATTAATCAGTTGTCCCGGAGGACGAAATTTTTCCTCTAAATTATCTTCAATTGACTGAAATAAATTGTTTTTATTTTCGAGAATTTCTGCGTTCGATTGTTCGATTTTTAAATCCTTTTCCGCCATTAACATTTTATTTTTCTCAAGAAATATTTTCGAGTTTTCCCGCAATGTTTTCTGTATGGTTTCTAAAATATCGGTTTCATAATCACTTAAAACTGATGAAAACTGAAAACACGTGATCAATATCACACAGCAAACTTTTATCATTTTAAAGCTAAATTGAAAACTAAAAAAAATGCAGTTCAAAATAAAAAACAATTATTTTTCAAATTTTCTTAGACAATTTCTTTTCAGAAATAGCCATTGAATGTATATAAAGGCTAAATGAAAATAAATAAAAATGGCGTTAAAAATTAAAAACAATTAATTTTCACATTTTCTAAGACAATTTCCTTTCCAAAATAGCCCTTGAATGAATGAAAAAAGCAACAGAAGACTGATGCAAAGAGAGACTTCTTCGTTGCACAGCCAGAATTGCACTAGAAGAGACTTTACCTCGAAATGTGATGGTTTACAAACCGTTAAAAATAATACCAGACATCATAAAGAACTGTTACCAAGCGTTTTTTGCCTTAGCACACCGTTATGGGGTTGACACCCTGCATGAAATATAAATACACAGATACGAACATACACACTCGCACACAGACACAAGCATATTTGTATACATACGCACACTTTATATATGCGTGCATATAAATATACATTGTATCTACAAATGTAAAAAATGTATATTCATAAATAAATGTACGAGTGTATGTATGCATGGCTGAGAGTCCAAGAGTGAGTGTGTGTATGCATGTGTATATGCATGCCTAAGAGTGTGTGTGTATGCAGGTCTAAGTATGTGTCTATAAGTACTATAAGTTAGATACACACACTTTATATATGTGTGCATATAAATATACGTTGTATCTACAAATGTAAATACTGTAAATTCATAAGTAAATGTACGAGTATATGTATGCATGTCTAAGAGTCTAAGAGTGAGGGTGTGTGTGCATGACTAAGAGTCTGTACGTATGTATGTCTAATTGTGTGTCTATAAGTATGCACTTTACTTAGTTTGCTTTAAAGGATGCTTATCTGGTCCTGTACAGCAGGGGAATCCTACTCTCTTTACAGGACCTCCACGGTCGTTTTATGATGTTCATTCGGGAGCATTTAACATTTCACAATGCGTATTGTTGTGTATGCATGTTTAACAGTATGTATGTGCGTGTGTGTATGTGTATGCATAGCTAAGAACGTGGGCGTGTATGTAAAAATCAGTGTTACTTAAGCATAGCTCCATCCATCTACTCTTCCAAATGCTAAACATCGCAGTTTTCAACTATAGACTCACAAGGAGCATTGTCCATATACAACGTCTTAGGTCCCAACTTCCAAAACACGGCTTCAAAACCTGAGGCAGACGACATAGCTCTTATCTGCCGACACAATTTCAGTGTAGAGCAACTGGCATTCTTTTCTGCAACATCTTCAATCACTTCTCTGATATGTGACATGAGATAGGCTGCTGTTTGTAACATCACTTCATCTCTGTTGCAGATATTCGTTTCTCTTTTGTTTCGATTCACTTTTGTTTCCTTCTTCTTCCTCATTGGTGGAATGATGACGAGAACCGCGTTGGCGGAGTTCGAATTTGAGGTGATCTGATCCGTGTTGACGTTCACGTTGTTCTGGCTGTTATCGTTGTTGTTGTTATTGTTGTTGTTGATGTTGTTGACGGCGTTCACCACGCCGTTGAACACCTGGAGGGCGAACGTCAGGAAATTGTAGGTGTTGAATCCGTAGGACCCCGTTCCTCCCGGGCACGAAGATCGTCTATAAATTCGGTGCCGGTCTCTGCTGTTCTTCTCATTGGCTTTCCATTTGTCTTCTCTGGAATCATTCTCGAACTCAGCACTAATTTCCAGGTTTCTTTCAATGTCGTCCTTGGTCTCGAGTTTCGAGTATACATGATTGACCTCCTCTGGATTAAATCTTTTACTTAACCTCGTTTTAGCTTTCTGAATGACCTGATCTTTCTTCCAGTCGATCAGTGACTTATCCACCGTCAGTAGCTTTACCACAGCTGGAAAATCTAGTCCAGGTACGTTTAACCCTTCGAGAGATCTAACAAATTGGACCTCAAACTCTCGAATGAATTCTGTATTAATAGGATTTGCATCCGACAGTTCGATAAACTTGATAAATAAGCTCAAAACTACACAGAGTTTTACTTCCGGAACACTCCCCAAGTTCAAAACCATCTTGAACAATATGTTCGAAAATCAAGCTTTTGTGCGACTGTGACGCTTCCCCAGAACTCTGCTAACTTTTCGCCTTCAAGGTAAAAATCCATTCTCGTTTCTAACCTAACTGTCTTGAACTGGGACTTCGTCGACATATGTTCCGGACGAAAGGCGCCTGAAGGCAGTTCTGTCAGGAGGGGTTTGGGACGCAAGCTCTTGCATTGTTAAGCTCTTTAATAAGCGTGAGATTTATTGTGCCTTTTTATAGCGTCATGATGATTATTATGGATACTTTTTTTTCTCTGGGTCACTTGGAGTGAATTAACACGAATTCTAACTGTCTGTCTGTCTGCTTATGTCCAAGTGAGGATGAACTATTAGTAATGGCAACTTGGTTGTACTATATTGTGTGGATATTAGAGAGAGAGTTATAAAAAAAAGGAGATTTGTGTCATTGAAAGACGACTGGCACAAAAAAAACATTTATATATATATATATATATATATATATATATATATATATATATATATATATATATATATATATATATATATATATACAGTATATATATATATATATATATATATATATATATATATATATATATATACAGTATATAATTATGTGTATATATATATATATATATATATATATATATATATATATATATATATATATATATATATATATATATATATATATATATATACATATATATGAATCCAAAGAGTTTATAGACATCTAACTATCCCAACCGTATTTGTGTCATCATAGTCATCACTCCTCTTATAGATGCCATGTATTTATTCTAACTTAATTCATCATCTACGCCTATTAATGCAAAGGGCCTCAGTTAGATTTCACCAGTCTTCTCTATCATGAGCTTTTAATTTAATACTTCTCCATTCGTCATCTCTTACTTCGCGCTTCATAGTCCCCAGTCATGTAGGCCTGGGTCTTCCAACTCTCCTAGTGCCTTGTGGATCCCAGCTGAATATTTGGTGAACTAATCTCTCTTGGGGAGTGCGAAGAGCATGTCCAAACCATCTCCATCTATCCCTCATCATGATCTCATCCACATATGGCACTCGAGTAATCTCTCTTATAGTTTCATTTCTAATCTAGATAATAATAATAATAATAATAATAACAATAATAATAATAATAAATAACAAGGAATAACTAAAGAAATATGTTCGCTTGTGTCCCTCTAGCTGTGAGCACCTCTCTATATCTTGAACTCTACCCTCATCTCTGTATTTCCAAATTCCATGCATTCATCAACATGTTTGAATACTCAGATTCTTAAAAAGCGAGTACTTAGAGAAACCCAAAAGTATCTATAATAATTTAATTCTGACAGAAAAATAAAATCTATCTTATGGTTTTGTTAGTTCTCATGAAGAATCTAAAAGAAGAGTATTATTTTTAACAACTTGAAAATAGGATCACTCAAGTTATAATGGTAGATATCAAAAGAAGAAGAAGAAGAAGAGGAATAAGAAGAAGAATTTTTCCACACTTGAAAAAAAAATAGGATCACTCAAGTTATAATGGTAGATATCAAAAGAAGAAGAAGAAAAAGAAGAAGAAGAATTACTCCAGACTCAAAAAAATAGGTTCACTCAAGTCATATTGGTAGATATCAAAAGAAGAAGAAGAAGAAGAATTCCAGACTCAAAAAATAGGATCACTCAGGTCATAATGGTAGATATCAAAAGAAGAAGATGGATAAGAGGAAGAAAATAACTAACGACCAGAGAGACGGTTTATCACACACCTGAATTAGGGAGCAAGAAATTGTCGTTACCTCTGGAATACAGGTTAATGGCAGTAATCCCTCGTGCAACATGTAAATTGAGTGAGACGAACTGCGATAATACGACGCGGATACAATATGCATGACCAAGCAGAAGTGTCAATCACTTCCCTCCCAATTTGGTCTCTTGGTCCCCTGGGGGGGGGGGGGGAGAACCCGGAGAAGGCGTGTAAACAGTCAGGAGTACTGTAGACTGTAGAGTATGAATAACGGTTTGAAAAATTCGACTCTCCATGATCACGACTATGGGCGGAGCTTGAAGTTATCACCTGCGCTAGGCAGTTCGCAAGTTACAGGAGACTCGAGTATGCGAGTATTGTCCAGAGGGCGTTGCAATCCTGCAGGAGAATTTATCCACACTACAGATTGTTAAAGTTCAAATAAATTGTGAGGCATATTCATACAGGAAATCACATGAATATGCTACAGCCCTTGATGGAAATTCGCCATCCTGGAGATCAGTTTCTGAAGGAGTTTCAAATTCAGCTGGCTGCGTATACAAACGCTTACGAGGAGGAGTATAGCAACATTACGCAACGCCTGGAAGGTTTGCTGCTGACGGAGGGTGACGATGGACACATAAGGTAAAGATTTGAAAATCAAATTAACTTTTTTTAATCTATACTTAAATGGTAGTAGCACAGCTATTAATCTCTTGGCTTGTTGAATGATGTAGACAGGCATATTATTATTATTATTATTATTATTATTATTATTATTACTTACTAAGCTATAACCCTAGTTGGAAAAGCAGGATACTATAAGCCCAGTGGCTCCAACTGGGAAAACAGCCCCGTGAGGAAAGGAAACATGGAAAATTTAAATATTTCAAGAACAGTAATAACATGAGAATATAGAATAAAAACTATAAAAACTTGAATAAAACAAGAGGAAGAGAACTAAGAAAGAATATTGTGCCCGAGTGCACCCTCAAGCAAGCAGTAGAATTTATCATTACAATTTATGTTATTATTTCTTTTCATTGAAGAGTTTAAGTATTACTCGGAGGAACTGTTGATCAATGGCGAGTTTCTTTTTTATAACAGGTTAAGTGGCCGTGATATTCATTCCAATAGGTGGATAAATTGTGTTTTGCTGACCTCAGCAGTTCAAGAAATACCTAGAAGTTGATATACTGTGTTATGTGTTACAGCTATAGAGTTAGCTAATTCATGCAATACAATTGCTATTAGTTGATATTTTATTTATATATATATATATATATATATATATATATATATATATATATTTATATATGTATACACACACACACATATATATATATATATATATATATATATATATATGTATATGTAGATATGTATATATATATATATATATATATATATATATATATATATATATATATATATTAGCCTTACAAACCATTATAATACTCACACAGATGCATTATTTATGTATATATATACATATATATATATGTATATATATACATATATATATATATATATATATATATATATATATATATATATATAATATATGTATGCGTGTATGTGTGTTGTGTGTGTATGTGTGTATTATTATGAGTTGTAAGGCTTACAAACCCACCCCTAGAAGCTGGCCATATAATTTCCCTTTAATTCACAAAATCACAACTTTTGTAATTTTTTATTTATTTCTTTACTTATAAAAATTAATTGCTCACGCAAAATAACAAACAAAAAAAAGCTTGGATGAAACAAATAAAGGATAATATTCTCCCTTTTCTTTCTAGTTCCCTATTCTCCTGTGCACTCTTCTTTGATAATCTCAATTTTTTTTTTTTTTTTTTTTTAGGGGAACAAGAGATATAAGGCGAAGTCGCCGACAGGTGGCCGCTCCTGACATGGACACTCTTCTGTCAAGTTACTCACATTTCTTTGGGACGAAGAGTCGGAGAAGGAATTATCAAAAGACGACGAAGAAGAGGAAGAATATGAAGAGTAGTAACAGGTGAGACAATTTCTTCTTTTAATATGACTTATCAGTATTTTATCATTTCATAGAGCGAACGTGGAAAATATACTTTGATCAATTGAACATTTAGTTTCTTGTTCATATTCCCGTTGAGATACTACCGCTAGAGAGTTATGGGGTCCTTTGACTGGCCACACAGCACTTCATTGGATCCTTCTCTCTGGTTACGGTTCATTTTCCCTTTGCCTACACATGCGCCGAATAGTCTGGCCTATTCTTTACAGATTCTCCCCTTTCCTCATACACCTGACAACACTGAGATTACCAAACAATTTTTCTTCACGTAAGAGGTTAACTACTGCACTGTAATTGTTCAGTGGCCACTTTCCTCTTGGTGAGGGTAGAAGAGACTCTTTAGTTATGATAACCAGCTCTTCTAGGAGGACACTCCAAAATCAAAACATTGCTCTCTAGTCTTGGGTAGTGCCATTGACTCTGTACCATGGTCTTCCACTGTCTTGGGTTAGAGTTCTCTTGCTTGAGGGTACACTCGGGCACACTATTTTATCTAATATCTCTTCTTCTTGCTTTGTTAATTTTTTTATAGTTTATATAGTAAATATTTATTCTAATATTGTTACTGTTCTTAGATTTTTTAATTTTTCCTGTTTCTTTTCCTCATTGGGCTATTTTCCTTGTTGGTGCCCCTGGGCTTATAGCATCCTACTTTTCCAACTACGATTTTAGCTTAGCAAGTAATGATAATAATAATTTACACAATTATGGTTTTGTCCGAGACATGTTTCAGGAACGATTTCTTGAAACTAATTTATGATATATAGTTTCCCTAAACTAAATATATAATTTATTTGACAAAGTGCATGATGTAATTTTTTTTATATACTTCTATCGTTAGGCATATTTTTACTCCTAGCAGTTGCCTCAGCCTTAAAATGATACACTTATTAGAGTTTATGCAAAACAATGGCACAATCCACATTTTCAGCACTCTATAATTGCTGTTGCAATAGTCCCATTCATGAAATTAACAAGTATCATGCTTGCATGTAAGACATCTTTATTATTATTACCGTTATTACTTGCTAAACTATAACCCTAGTTGGAAAAGCAGGATGCTTTAAGCCCAAGGGCTCCAGCGGAGAAAATAGCTCAGTGTGGAAAGGAAATAAGAAAATATACTACAAGAGAAGTTTAGGAATGATAACAACATTAAAATAAATCTATCATACATAAGCTATAAAAAATTCAAAATAACGAGAGGAAGTGAAATAAGATAGAATAGTGCGCCCGAGTGTACCCTCAAGCAAGAGAACTCTAACCCAAGACAGTGGACGACCATGGTACAGAGGCTATGGCATTGACCAAGACTAGAGAACAATGGTTTGATATTGGAGTGTCCTCCTAGAAGAGCTGCTTGTCACAGCTAAAGAGTCTCTTTTACCCTTACCAAGAGGAAAGTGGATACTGAACTAATCATGCCTTCATGCAATTCATATCAAGACGGAATTTTGATTTAATTATTATTTCTATCAATAGTTGTGATTTTCCATTGTTGTTAGTCCCCCAGATGACGACATGCCCATCGTCCTGGTGCCGCAGGAGGACGAGACGGAGTGCGTCGCCAGCAGCCAGCTGTCGTCGTTCGGGTTCCTTGGCTTCGTCCTGAACGTCGTCAACGCAGTCATCAACGTCGCCAACAACATCAACAACAACGACAACAGCAACAACGACAACAACAACAACAACAATAACAACGACCAGAACGTCAACACGGCCGCCATCACCCAAACCTCCTCGAACACCAATGACGTCATGGCAATGGCGGGCCGTCGGTTAGACAGGCTCAGACAGATGAGGGACGAGGTGCGCAGAAACATGAGGACTATAGAGACGCATAATGAACAGCGCCGTCAAAAGCGCTATTCCAGGTCTTCACCAGGGACGGGAGGAAGCTGCCAAGAAGGAAATAAGGTAGTGGACGAGGCCCTTCTGACATCTGTCGCCCTCATCGATATGTGGAAGGAGGTTCTCTTCGAAGGGGACCCTTATTGCATGGCCCTGGAATTTTGCGAAACTTCCTGGAAGCTTAGTAGAGTTTCCCGTTTGGCTGGAATGATGACGGATGTCGCTAGTGTTGCCGCAGCTCATATGCTGAAGAATTTCCAGGTGAGGATCAGCAAAATCAAACCATTACTCTCTATTCTTGGGCAGTGCCATAGCCTTTGTACCATGGTCTTCCCACTGTCTTGGGGTAGAGTTCTCGTGCTTGAGGGTACAGTCGGGCACACTATTCTATCTTATTTCTCTTCCTTTGTTTTTCTTAAAATGTCTATAGTTTATACACGAATGATATATTTTAATGTTACTGCTCTTAAAATATTTTATTCTAATTGCTTTTATAGTCTAATTATTTTCTGGTTTCATTTCCTCTCATGTTTTTTTTTCTCTATTGGGGCCCTTGGACTTATAGCATCCTGCTTTTCCAACTAGGTTTGTGGTTTAGCTACTACTACTGCTACTACTACTACTACTACTACTACTACTACTACTACTAATAATAATAATAATGATAATGATGATAATAATAATAATAATGTTTTAGGCAAATCTTTTATCAAACCTACATACAGTATATCTCTAGGAAGTGTGCCTAGGCCTACTTGAAGGTAAAGCCTCACATTTCTGGTCCTTCCTTTAAAATTATTTTTTTTTTACTTATCCGGTCTATAAAAAGAAGTAAGTTAACATTTAATATTCACTGTTTATAAAGAAAAATGCTCTTTAAGACAATCCTCACTTGTTCCACTTTTTCCGGCATGGCTTATGATTTAGAAGGAATATGAAATAAACAGATTAAACTCCTTAACCATGATAAAGGCCTACATTAAGCTTTTTTTTTATATACAGTAATTTTTCATCCCCTCAAACAGGGTGTCAACCCAGACTACTTGATTGAAGCAGCTGACCAAGGGCGCATGGGAGCGAACTGCTCACATCTTTATCAAGACTGCAATCTAATCCACGGAAGATGATAATTAAATAACAATAGAAAGCTAATTACTCAGCAGTGTGTTTCTATAAACAAATATATTCCTTTTGCCTGGAAGTGAATACCAACGGGTTGTGGTGGTCGATGTGATAACGCCCCTGATTGGTGAACGCCAGACTGGGGTTCGAGTTCAGCTCAAACTAGTTAGTTTCTTTGGTTGCTGCAACATCACCATCCCAGGGAGCCTACAGGTCTATCTGCTCAGTCATCAGCAGCCATTGTCTGGCTCTCATTGGTCATAGCTTGGTTGGAGAAGGGGCTTGGGCACTGATCATATGTATATATGGTCAGGATCTAGGGCATTGGCCTGATTGATAGGGCATTGTCACTGTCCCTTGCCTCTGCCATTCACGAGCGGCCTTTAAACCTTTAAGACATCCCCGACATCAGCAGTTTGAAGTTCAATCCATGCTCA
>NC_090734.1:18147623-18150123 GCF_036898095.1 Palaemon carinicauda
CTGAGTCTCAAAACGAATTACTAATTAGATAAAGATGAATAGATTAAGGCCGAGGGTCAAACGACTATTTACCTGAGTCACGATATTGACAACTCCTAAGAGGAATCCTATGAAGCTGTAGGCGTTAAATCCAGAGTCTTGATAATCCCCGCATTCTCCTGCGCCTCCATCAGGAATGTATACCACAGAGGGCGCTTCTGTAGTTGTCGTTTTAGCCGTTCGCTCTTCCTTGACCCTCAAGGACTTCCTGGCAAATCCTGTTGAGGTGGAAAAGATACCCAAAGGATCAAGGATGGTTTGGTATCCTGAGGGTAGCCAGGATTTTGACGGTTGGAATCTTGCAGGCTTGTGGGGATGACTTGACCTGGGTGGAATGCGTCCGAATGAGGTCAGATGAGGTCTGGAGGGTACGGGAAATGAAGGGAAATGCGTACCAGTTGATGGCATTGGGAAAAGAGAGTTGAAGGGCATCGAACGGGCGTCGTTGGGTAACGATACTCGAAGAGGTGAAGGACCGTCTAGTGAGGAGAAGTTGTAAGTGACTGGTGAAAGCATTGAACGGGCGTCGTTGGGTAACGATGCTCGAAGAGGTGAGGGACCGTCTAGTGAGGAGAAGTTGTAAGTGACTGGTGAAAGCATTGAACGGGCGTTGTTGGGTAACGATGCTCGAAGAGGCGAGGGACCGCCTTTAGAGGAGAAGTTGTAAGTGACTGGTGAAAGCATCGGACGGGCGTCGTTGGATAACGATGCCAGGGGAAGAGGTAACGGTACGCCAGGTGAGGAGAAGTTGTAAGTGACTGGTGAAAACATCTCATTGGTTTGGTCTGGTTCTGGGAAATGGATAATAAGTATAGATATAAGTATGTGAAAAAATAGATATATGAAGAATAATATATAAAGGGAAATTAGTAATAAAAATCCCTAAGATAATTTGAACATACACTAAGGTAATCACAAGTGATTAATATTTGAGTAGTTTGGTTTAGGATTAAGAATATAATAAAAATGGAGTAAAAATACAAAAGAAGAATAACGACTGGATACATGCAAAGATACAATACGTTTTTAAATACACTCGACATTATTTCTATTCTCAGCAGTCTATTACTCTTTTTTTTTTTTTTTTTTTTTTTTAAGTCGTATGCATATGATTTGTTCAGAGTTCTATTATGATATATATTTCCACTAATTTTGTGTGGAATCTTACTTAAAAAAGTTTTTTGGAAGTATTTATTTTTGAAAAATATATAATCAATATTTGTTATAGAAATTTATATAATGCGTTTCTTTTCATAGAATCGCGTAAAAAAGAACTTTAGCTGAAGTAAATATGTAACACTATTCCCAATTTATTTTCCAGACAATCTAGAGAAACTGTGGTGGCCGATATAGTAGCGTCCCTGACTGGTGAAAGCCCGACGTTCGAGTCCTGCTCAAACTCGTTAGTTCTTTTGGCTGCTGCAACCTCATCATGCTTGTGAGCTAAGGATGGTGGGGTTGGGGGAGCCTATAGGTCTATCTGCTGAGTCATCAGCAGCCATTGCCTGGCCCTCCTTGGTCCTAGCTTGAATGGAGAGGGGGCTTGGGCGCTGATCATATGTATATATGGTCAGTCTCTAGGGCATTGTCCTGCTAAATAGGGCAATGTCACTGTCCCTTGTCTCTGCCATTCATGAACGGTCTTTAAAGGATTTAAACTGGGTATTTTTTGTAATATTTCGTAAAAAATATTTCCTCACATGTTTTCGGTAAAATGAATGTCTCTGCTCATATTTCTTATCGTAAAAGGAAAACTGAATATAGTAATAACCACTTACCTGAATCTGAATGTGATATTTAAGCCCAGAACAGCAACAACTTGAAGACACGAAAGAGTTATTTATCAAACTGCACAGGCATCCACCAGTACTTTAAGAATCCTCTGTTACCTCTGCCTCACAGAGACAAGTCTGGACGAATACAGTTAAGTGGGGGGGGGGGGGGGGGCGGGGGGGGGGTTGTTATAATAGGGAGAGAAGAGAGGGGTTGGGAAGAAAAAGACTCCAGCTACGCGGAGTCCTGTTATACAATTGAAGAAGGTGATAGCCACTCAGCGTCAGCAGTGTTGCCAGTACATCTTCGCTAAAGTGTTACGTCAGGTTGAGCCCACGGTTGAGATACTAGACTGTGGTTGAGCCCTTGAACTACGCAGTTATACAGTCAATCGCAGTTTGAGTGGGAAGGTGCCTCCAGTCACCTTCATGTGGAGCTTGTACCTATTTCATAATTTTTCAGAGACGTATATAAACCAAGAAAATTACTGAAGTGTTTTATAAATTCGTAATGACGGACTTCATCTCTCTCCTGAGCTCTCTGGATCTGACGGTCCCCTGGGACGCTGGGGCTCACATAGCCTTCAGAAACGGACTCGAAAACCTCACCAGGAATTTCATCGACGGTAGACGGGATGGAAATACCATATCTTGGTTGTGGGGTCATCAACCTGATCAATTAAATGCGG
>NC_090734.1:18160123-18163405 GCF_036898095.1 Palaemon carinicauda
GGCGAACCGGATGAGTGTGCAATTTGGAAAACTTGGGGAGGATATCGCTGAAGTGATGAGGTAAGTTGAACGAGATTTTGAGACTGAAAATCATTTATGAAAGAATAAACTGAAGCACAAATTTGAATCTGCGAATAATATAATTGATTGGAATATGGATGTCTTAATTGATGATATTTCTAAAACATAGTAGTAGTAGTAGTAGTAGTAGTAGTAGTAGTAGTATGTATACTGTATATGTATGTATGCATGTATGAATTTATCAGTGATTATTTTTGTTTGCATTTTCTATTGTGCAGAATTACTTTAGTGCTTAACGAAGAGAGAGAGAGAGAGAGAGAGAGAGAGAGAGAGAGAGAGAGAGAGAGAGAGAGAAATTACCTTCATCTATTTGTTAGGTAAACAATAAATAAAAGCTAGACTTTAATGTCGCCTTCAATCATGAAAAAGTGTCTTAAGCAAATTCACGATTTTAACTCCTGTTTCGTTTCACCAATCTTCAGCGCCGCCTTCGTGGAGTTCCTCCCAGGGTGGGAGTCAGCAAGAGGTCCTTTGAGCGTCGCAGGAAGTAGGGGGCGTTCAGGAGTAGACTGCCCTTCGACCTACAGCTGTCGATTACCTGAATTTCAGAGTATATCCGCTGAGGAAATTGAAAGGGAGCTGAATATTGCATTGCAATTTGGACACTGATTTACTTAACACGTTTATTTGATTATATGTGACTCTTGAATAATATAGTATCGATGAATAATATAGTTTTACTGATTGATATAATTTGATGAATAATCGAGTTTCAATGAATAACATAGTATTCATGGATGATTTAAAATAATATGAGATATATTGGAGTATTGGAGTATTCGTGATGAGGAAGTTATAAGCTAACTATTTTTTTATATTTTGAGGAAGTGAATTGTATATTTCTAGTCCTTCTAATGATGTATAAAACAATTTAGGAAATTGTTTAACGTTATAAGATACTACTGTTACTTTCTATGGATAACCAGGTTTATTTATCCCTGTTGGAGCCCTTGGCTTATAGCATCCTGCTTTTCCAATTAGGGTTGTAGCTTAGCATATAAGCTACTATTGTAACCTTTGAATAAACAGCTTTATTTTCTGTATTGGAGCCCTTGGCTTATAGCATCCTGCTTTTCCAATTAGGGTTGTAGCTTAGCATATAAGCTACTATTGTAACCTTTGAATAAACAGCTTTATTTTCTGTATTGCAGCCCTTGGCTTATAGCATCCTGCTTTTCCAATTAGGGTTGTATCTTAGCATGTAATAATAATAATAATAATAATAATAATAATAATATCGTTCTCACGTAACTTTATAAGCTTAAGCTTAGTGGATCACCTTATCAATAAAACAAGTCCCGCTTTCCACCATCTGTCACACTAACGGTATTGCGCAAGTCAAAAACAAATTAAGTCTTATTCAACATGACTTTTAAGGATCATTCAAACCTGCGATCACTCGGGCATGAAGTGTTAAGAATGCGAAATTGGAACTCAGTACAGTAGCCCCATTAAATTCTTTATTCGTCGTCGTCAAGTTGGTTAATGGGCCGATGTAACTGTCTGATCATCGTCTTTGAATAGGGAAAAACACAAAAGGAGGTAATGAGGGGTTCTTGTTATATGTGGAGTAGTAGGAGCAGTCTAGAGTAGTAGTAGTAGGAGGAGGAGCAGGGCCGTCATCTGGGCGTGTCTTACAGACAGCTCCGTATCTTCTACGCCCTCGAGACGTATTTGCAACAAGGAGACAGACTACAGTTAAAGCGGACTATGATGCACTCTAGTCTTGCACACCTTGAAAGCCTCCTTGTGAGACCAATATCGCCTAGACGGGATTGAAGTTCAGATTTCTCGTTTCTAACTCAACCAGCGATGTGGAAATCGATAAAGTGGGTATCTTCGCTGTTCTTAATATCCCTTCCATATCCTTCTGGCTCCTACGAATACCCTGGTGGATACAGCAGCCCTCGGCATACGATGCCCATCGGTGCCCATCCATTAAGGATGCCCAACTCTTTACGTCAAAGCCTCCAAAGGGCTCGTCCCCAGCATAGCCCTCTTGGAAGGATAACTTCAGCTCCTTTTTGGAGACACAGAGCAAACCATCCTGGGAATCATTTAAGGGACGTCCCACACACGCAGTGGCATTCAAAACCAGGGAATGATTACCTGGGCCCTCCGCTGGAAGTGTTGGAGATGCTACCCAAGGCGGTTTCGGAAGTGAGGAACGCCTACTTCAGGAGTCACGCTGCGCCAAGTAAGACTACCTCAACAACAACAACGGAACCGCCTGTCATATGGTTTCCGAATCAGCATGGGGAGGACTGTGAGCAGGTGAGTAATCGTATTATCATAAATCTGTTCGTTGATGATGGATTTTGTGAGATTTGGTGAGTTTCGGATCCCTAATTTTTCGATTTGTACAAAATGAATGCACCAAGGCATATTCTGTAGTTCTTTCAGACATACACAAATGCAGAATAGCAGAAACGTTTGTGAAAATATGTATTTCATATAATTGCTATGCTACTATGGTTCTTATTATGAATTTATTAATCTATCTATCGATTTACCTATCTATCAATTCCTCCTTCAACTTCCTTATTTACCCGATCAATTTTATCCTGCCTTCTTCAGGAATCAGGAGGAGGCGGAGGTAGCTTCAGCGCCTTCAGCCTCTTAGCCCTGGTCATGTCGGCCACGAACCTGGTCGGACTTCTGTCCAGCAATGCCAACAACAACATCAACAACAACAACAACGACAACAACATTAACAACAACAATGTGCAGGTTAGTCTCTCGTTGTATTCATAAATACAACGTTCACTGAAATTCTAAATTAGTTTAAAGGTTTAAAGGCAACTCATGAATGGCAGAGGCAAGGGACAGTGGCATTGCATTTTGTTCACCTTTGCAGTCTATCATGTAGCTTAGTGTAGCGGATAGTTGGTCAACTGTGGTGAGGGCTTGGTTTTACGAAGTTTATGGGTAGACAAACTCATGCCCCATTTTTTTTTACTAAACACGTGGGAAGAATAATTAATTCTGGAGTCACCCATATATATATATATATATATATATATATATATATATATATATATACCACTGGACATTATAAAAAAGCAGAGGAAGGGAAAGAAGACGATGGATCGACGAACTAAGGAAGTTCGGGGGCGTGGCCTGGCACAGAAAGACCATAAGCATAAGCAGATACAAGGAGAAGGACATTTAGCTTTCTACTGTGCCCCTTTTGTCCTGGGT
>NC_090734.1:18166405-18183905 GCF_036898095.1 Palaemon carinicauda
TCTCTCTCTCTCTCTCTCTCTGAGTTAAAGATGAAGAGGAAGTGACAGGCCAGTCTCTCTCTCTCTCTCTCTCTCTCTCTCTCTCTCTCTCTCTCTCTCTCTCTCTCTCTCTCATCTTAAAAGACTGATTGTTCTCAAAGCTCTTCTCCATTTTTAAATTGTATTATTTAAAATACAATCTAACAAATAGATTGATTTTAAAGCTCTTCTCCAGTTTTAAATTCTATAATTTAAAATACATCTTAAAAAAAGATTGCTTTCAAAACTATTTTCCATTTTAAATTCTATGATTTAAAATACATCTCAACAAATAGATTGCTTTCAAAGCGCCTCTCCATTTTTAATTCTATGATTTAATATACATCTTAAAAGAAGGATTGCTTTCAAAGCTCTTTTCCATTTTTAAATTCTATGATTTATAATACACCTTAATAAACAGATTGCTTTCGTACTTTTCTATTTTTAAATTCTATGATTTAAAACATCTTAACAAAGATATTGCTTTCAAAACTCTTCCATTTTAAATTCTATGATTTAAAATACATCTTAAAAGGCCAATTGTTTCCATACTCTTCTATTTTTAAATTTTATGATTTAAAATAAACCTTAATAAACAGATTGCTTTCATACTCTTTCATTTTTAAATTCTATGATTTAAAACATCTTAACAAAGACATTGCTTTCAAAACTCTCTTCCATTTTTAAATTCTATGATTTAAAATATATCTTAAAAGGCCAATTGCTTTCATAACTTTTCCATTTTTAAATTATATAATTTAAAATACACCTTTAAAAACAGATTGCTTTCATACTCTTCTATTTTTAAATTCTATGATTTAAAATACATCTCAACAAATAGATTGCTTTCAAACCTCTTTTCCATTTTAAATCATAAGATTTGGAATACGCTTTTTAAAACAGATTGCTTTCAAACCTCTTTTCCATTTTCAAAGTCTATGATTTAAAGTACATCTTAATAGACAGTTTGCTTTCACAGCTCTCTCCCATCTTTAAAATGTATGATTTAAAATACATCTTAACAAAGAGATTGCTTTCATACTCTTCCATTTTCAAGTTCTATGATTTAAAATACATCATAAAAAAAATTGCCTTCAAAGTTCTCCATTTTTAAAATCATATTTAAAATACATCATACCAAACAGCTTGCTTTCATACTCTTCCATTTTTAAATTCTATGATTTAAAATACATCATAACAAACAGCTCGCTTTCATCTTCCCTAGCCGAGGAAATAGCAGCTGTGGTATCCATGTTATTCCTACGAGCTCGCGTTCAAGCTTCCCTCACTGACCACTTCGGATGTCTGCAGAGGAATCTGTGCGTTACGAACGTTCTCGCTACCGATTGGGGGGACTTGGCACGTGTGCTTGCGAGAGCATTCAGGTACCGTTCTCTGTTTATTATTATTAGTATTATTATTAACAGAATATTTTGTGTATACTTTCCCGGTTATAATGCTTTATTAATAGGCCTACCATTAGAATTTAATTTCTTATTTTTCTGGTAAAAGTATTTTTCTTGGAAGGCGGTTTTTCAATACGTTATATGAACTAACTATAAATGAAGGTACCAGGGAGAAAACAAAAGTTATTAAGTTTATATGTGTATATCTCTCCTATATAATAAAGAGCAAGTGCCTGGCTACACACACACACACACAACACACATACACACATGTATATATATATATTATATATATATATATATACAGTATATATATCTTTTCTGTCACGCTCAGCTCTCCCTGTCCCTCGGGGTACCAGGGAGAGGGAGAGTAGTCATACCCTGGTGAGAGAGGGTGCTTGTGTGTGCATAGCTATCTAGATTTAGCAGTCATTTTTTGACGGGTCACGTACATCAGTGTATATATATATATATATATATATATATATATATGTGTGTGTGTGTGTTGTGCGTATGTATGTATGTATGTGACATTAATTCACATCTCCAATCATCCATACAGCGAAGTCCACGTCATGTCAATCGCAGAGAAAAATCCTGGGATAGATGTAGCTGCCCTTCAAGAAGCCGGGAAGGAGGGACAGATCCTGAAGGACATGTGGAGATGCCATCTCTCCTACCTCTGCCCCGAAGCCATCTGGAGCCAGCTGGCGCGGGGGAGAGTGGCACCACTTGATCGAAGAGCGACTTGACCACCTAGCAGATGGGGAAGGGCAACCATCTACCGAGGGGATAATAGTCCAGCTAGCAGATGGAAAAGGGCAACCAGCTGCCCAAGGGATTATAGCCAGCTAGCAGATGGAGAAGGGCAACCAGCTGCCGAGGGGATGATAGCCAGCTAGTAGATGGAGAAGGGCAACCATCTACCGAGGGGATGATAGCCAGCTAGCAGATGGAGAAGGGCAACCAGCTGCCGAGGGGATGATAGCCAGCTAGCAGATGGCGAGGGGCAAGATGCTGCCGAGGAATTATAGCCATCTAGCAGATGGAGAAGAGTTTAGGTTTGGAACTGTGTACGAAAAACAAGTCGATAAGCGACGATGTTAAGCGGAAATCAAAAGGAAAAAAAAGTGAAAGTTAATACAGAATGAAAAGATGAGTGGAAGACGAATAAAACTGGACGAGTATGAATAATTAAGCTTGATAATTGACTTCCTGCCATTACAGTTCAACATAAGGAAAGCTTAAATTGCGTGTGTATATTACAAACCAGAATACATTGAAAGATTTTTTATTTACTTTGAAATTAGTGACTTGTTCAATATGCCCTGCAGTGGACTGATGATGATGATGACGATTGCATCTTATTCACAATGACCCTACATTGTTTTTATATTATACATCACAATTGTTTTTATTCCCATTTTCTCTGTTTGGTTAATCCTATGTAAATATATTGAAATGGACATCTACTATGTTTACTATTTTATACAAATAACAGTTGAAGTTAAATTTATACACAAGGAAAAGGTGCTAGTGCAAATAAAGTAAAAAACCATCAGTGAACGTTTGCTGACATATACTACCGTCATTATACGTCTTGAGGTTAACTAGAACCCACTAAGTGGGTCCTGAGGTTAACTCACCATAAAACTAGCGTTACAGCACCAAACGCAGTGGAAAAAATAAAGAGGGCGTTGACAGAACAGGTGCATAATGTGTATGATTACGCAGTGTAACCACGAGACACGCACGTTGAAGAGAGACACCGTTACTAGGTGAGCGTCACTGATAACTCACAATTACCTTCTTCTCACTTCGCATAGCCACGCCCCTTTAGAGCTCTCAGCTCACAGCCAGTTCGGAGAGCTCGTGTTGACTCGAGCCAAGTTTGATATCAGCAGTGAAAGATTTTGTGACCCGAGATGTCTTCTTGTTCTTATTTCATTATGAAATTGGAGAAATTTGAGACCTAATTAAAGGTTTAGATTTGAATTATGGTGATACAGCTAATCTACGGTCTAATACTAGTCCTAGCGTTACACGGAGCCTGCGTTCAAAGCCAATGGCTGGCCAACAACTCGCGAGCACAACAGCGCCATCTGTTTTGGCATAGACCAATTCATACCCTCTCTGAAACACGTAGCTCCCCATGGATGGATATACTTTGGAATCCTCCGGGTTCCTTCCAAGGGATGCCACACTCCCGCCAAAGAGGCCCTTCCTTCAATACACCTCGATTACCACCAGCAAGGGCAACCGGTGGGCGTTACACACAGCGAAAACCCGCAGAAAAATCTTCCACTCACCTGGCGTCCATCTTGGATCCCTTCGGCGTCTTCTCTTCTCAAGGGACAACACCGGGAAGACCAGGTGCCCATAGAACATTCACGAAGAAAGTCGGGGGTGAGGAGCCTACGGAGGAGCCTCCCCCTATGGTCTATTTTCCCGAAGGAGGAAGCGGTGCCTGCCAGGACTTCAATCCAAGCGGCTTCAACACCTACAGCTTCCTGTCGTTTCTCTTCTCAGTGGCGAATCTCGTTGGTCTAGTGAGTATTTCATTCCTTTAATATTTTTGAAGATCTGTATATATATATATATATATATATATATATATATATATATATATATATATATATATATATATATATATACACACAATATAAATATATATACTATATATGTATACTGTATATATATATATATATATATATATATATATATATATATTATATATATATATATACACACAATATAAATATATATACTATATATATATAATATATATATACACACACACACATATATATTATATATATATATATATATATATATATATATATATATATATATATATATATATACACATTTAAATTGTTGATTACATCTTTTGTAGTTTATTCATTTCCTTATTACCTTTCCTCGCTAGACTATTTCTTCCCTGTTGGAGCTCTTGGGCTTATAGCATCCTGCTTTTCCAACTAGGGTTGTAGCTTATGTAATAATAATAATAATAATAATAATAATAATAATATTAATAATAATAATAAAAACAGATAGACGAATAAGAATACAGATATATGTTTAATAATCATGGTGAAACCCCAATATATATAAAATGGATAATGAAATTGTGTAGGCCTACTGTGACGTCATTTTACTATTTTCATAACACATAATTACAATTCTAAAGAAGCGTCATCGTCTTGTATTGAGTTTCTTTTGTTTAGAAATGATTATTTTCTTAATTTGGTCATTAAATCTAAAGATTAAATAAAACATTAATATTTTCCGTACACATTCACACATTATTATTATTATTATTATTATTATTATTATTATTATTATTATTATTATTATTATTATTAGATAAGCTACAACCCTAGTAGGAAAAGCAAGATGCTATAAGCCCAGGGGCTCCAAATCTACAAGCAAATACTCTACTGTATTTCCCCTTTCTCAGATAGCAAACAACGTGAACAACAATTTGAGGAACAACAACAATAACAACAACGACAACAACAACAACTTGGGTAACATCAACGTGGCCAATAGCAACTCCAACCAGAACAATGAAAATAGTGTCGACATTCCAGCCGCCATGGGACGTCGACATCGACAGCGACGTCGGCGTAGTCGTCGCCAAGTCCAGACTGACATCCTCCAAGGGTAAGTTCGATGTCATGGTGCCTGGGTTTTCATTTAAGGTGTGTATTAGGTACAGTTGGACACCTAAATGGCTCATTAGAAGTACACCTCGAATTTCAGGGTTGTGGTGGCCTATGTGATAACGTCCCTGACTGGTGATCGCAAGACTGGGGTTCGAGACCCGCTCAAACTTGTTGTTCCTTTGGCCTCTGCAACCTCACCATTCTTGTGAGCAAAGGATGGGGCGTGTGGGGAACCTATAGGTCTATCTGCTATCAGCAGCCATTGCCAGGTCCTCCTTAGTTCTAGCTTGGGTGGAGAGGGGGCTTGGGTGCTAATCATATGCATATATGGTCAGTCTCTAATGCATTGTCCTTCTTGATAGGGTAATGTCACTGTCCCTTGCCTCTGCCCTTCATGAGCGTCCTTTAAAACCTTTGAAACCTGTCCTACCCTTACTTCGCTTCGAGTTACGAAACATATAGTGTATAGAGAGATGGCAGAGCGGGTGGGCGGGGCTAAACGAAGGAACTCGACTTGCAGTGAGGGTGTGTCTGGGCGCATTTCCTCAGGGCAAGGTGTACCAGTAATTCCTGCGTCCAACCGTACCTACTGGTTAAGTGAATTGCTTCCTTGTTTCCTTTCCTCACTGGGCTATTTTCCCTGTTGGAACCCCTGGGCTTATGGCATCCTGCTTTTCTAACTAGGGTTGTAGCTTAGCAAATAATAATGATAATAATGATATAAACTTTAAAACGAGACTTCAATCAACATCTTCAACATATTAGAAGTTTGAACTTCTGAAGTTATTATTATTATTATTATTATTATTATTATTATTATTATTATTATTATTTCAAACAGACACGAAATGAGTTCACTACCAAGAGTGGGGGAGAACATAACCGCCCTGCCTGTGATGGATTTCATCGAAGGAATGAGGCTCGCCCTCTTGGCTACTGACGAAGGCTGCGCCCTGCGGAACTTCTGCGAGGTCAATTCCAAGGCCGTCACTCGAGGGCCTCTTTCTGACGTCATTTCAGAAGTTTTTAGGTAAGAGAGAAGTTTATAGACCACTGGTTAAGTTACTTTTCTAAATAATGTGTTGAGTGGAATTGGTAATTTTTTTCACGGCATTTGCTTAGGCAGAACACACGCACAAATATACTTACACATATTGCTGCAGACATAATATATATATATATATATATATATATATATATATATATATATATATATATTTATATATGTATATATATATGTGTATATATATATGTATATATATATATATATATATATATATATATATATATATATATATATATATATATATATATATATATATGTATACATACACAAACACACACACACACACATATATATATATATATATATATATATATAAATATATATATATATATACACACTATATATATACATATATATATATATATATATATATATATATATATATATATATATATATATAATCTCCTCCTATGCCTATTGGCGCAAAGGGCCTCAGTTAGATTTGGCCTGTCGTCTCTATCTTGAGCTTTTAAACCAATACTTCTCCATTCATCACCTCATACTTCACGCTTCATAGTCCTCAACCATGTAGCCCTAGGTCTCCCAACTCTTTTAGTGCCCTGTGTTGGCGTGAGTATATGTACGTTTACTATTCAACATAATTTTTCCTGTTTATAACCTAACAACTCCTTAGCCTTAGAGCATATTGATGCATTTCGAATATTAGATTATCTTCGATAATTCTATAATACATCTTTGACTTATTTCTATGTTTTGTCGATTTAGTTTGGAAACATCCATAAATTTCATTGATCTTAAATATTGCTTACTAGGGAATTTAAATAAACTTTAATTTAAATACTGCTTGTTAAGAAGTTTAAATAAATATTACATGCTGGAAAATTTAAATAAGTTAAAAGTGCAGTTTTAAACCTAAGGATATTAAATATCCTCTCTCCCCTGAAGCCAAGCCCTAGCAGACATGTACCCGAAGAGACTTCCTACATCCAAGGATGCTCTTCTCCTCGCCGGGTTAAAAGGACGAAATAGCGCGAACTGCAACTCTTATCACGCGGGATGTCAAGATGCCAGATGGCACCAGATGAATAGCCGCTTGAATTTCAATGATCTAATGCTCGGCATTCCTCTGGGGGAGGTCCTTCGAGAACTAGAACTTGAGGACGACGGTGGCTTGTTGAGAATCCTTTCAGTTATGGCTTATGGAAGTGGTCTACCTCTGCAGAGAATAAAGTGATTGATGATGATTTAGCCATAGAGCTTGTTAGAGCTTCATTATCCTCTATCGTTATTGTAATATATACTTTCTTCTATTAAATAGGTTTTTCTGTTCATTTAGATTCAGTATTCGTATGTTGTATCACAGAAAAGGGTAATAGATAATAATCATACTAAATGTGTTTGTTAGACCCTATGATCTGCATTTAATGTATTTATAGATATATAGAAATACTTAGCACATACATGCATTCACAAACAAGCATATACAGTATATAAATATATATGAAATTAGTGTATATACATATGATATATATACAATATATATATATATATAATGTATATATATATATATATATATATATATATATATGATTGTTTATAGGTACATTTACATATATTGTATATCTTTATACATCTATATAAGTATATATACAATTATGAATATATACAGTACTATACATGCTGTATATAATATGTATTTGTGCATATGTATACATTTGTCTTACACACGCATATATATATATATATATATATATATATATATATATATGGATAAATATCAACACAACATCGTGTTCAAATAGAAATAAATTTCTACCTCATACTTGGGATCGAACGCTAGCCCCTTCTACTGAAAGGCCAGGTCGAAACCAACCATGCCACGAGAGGCCATAAAAGGAAAACGGAACCTGACGCTAACTAGCTGTCCGAGGATATACTTGGCGAGACATCAGTCTCTTACCAGCGAGTTTTACCCGATTTCCCCGGCCCACCACGTGACACAATTGGTAGTAATTCATTCAAATTACCCCTAATTAGTCAATATGGATAAATATCAACACAACATTGTGTTCAAATAGAAATAAATTTCTACCTCATACTTGGGATCGAATGCTAGCCCCTTCTAATGAAAAGCCAGGTCGAAACCAACCATGCCACGAGAGGCCATAAAAGGAAATCGGAACCTGACGCTAACTAACTGTCCGAGGATTTACCTCGGACATATATATGAGCATGCGCGTACATTTCTATGTTTGCTAAAGGTGCAAGAGAACATAATCTCTTTAACTATTTCATCATCTAAATGCTATCATCTATTCTACCGTGTGGGTGGTTACATTCTTTCACCTTCTCTCATCAGTGGTTTACGAATATAAAAAAAGTAACCACGATCTAGCAGCTATCATTAGTCAGTTGGAAACAATGTAAACAAACATTCAGGCGGCCAGCGAGTCTAGTGTTTGCTATGGTAGTGTTCGGTGTGCTTCTCCGATGTTAACTTTAGTAACGAAATAACAATACCTTCACAAGATTGCACGTTGATCAGTAAGAATTTAACATAGAGAAGTGTTTTGAATATCGATTTCTTTAAAGGTGTGTAACGAATGGTGACAATGTAAGAGCGGTTGTGGTGAATACGTTGCTTACAATTCCCCAAATCATGGCGGCCCAAGACTGCAATATGGAACTAGGAGCGACCGAAAAGTCGCCTCTATTGTCAAGAGGCTTTCGACACATGAAATCGTCTCTTCCCAGTGAGTCATTCTACCAACCTGTGGCACAGTTTTTCCCGGGGCATAAGCCCCAAACCAGTAATGTTCTGACTGCCATCTGCTATGGGATCGACACTGTCATCCTTCTCTATTTCTGGGCTAAAATGATATACATCTTTTTACTTGAGAAGTATCCATTCACATAGTAAGGGGTGGAACTTCAGAAGTTCAAAATTGTTGTAAATTTTCTTCAGTGAAGCAAGTTGACGGAAGTCTGGTTTTATAGTTGAAATATGAATGATCCATTTTAACGTTTTACCAATCTTAAGATATATTTGATATTCGCTGGTATAGGCCTACTGTACTCTCCCCGTTAGAGGCCTTAGTTTTGTAGTATTCTGCTTTTCCAACCAGAAATGTAGCTTGGCTAGTAATAAAAATATATACAACAACAACAAATACAGCCTGTTCTAGTCCACTGTAGGACAAAGGCCTCAGATTAATGATGGTGGGAAACTTTTGCTCAGAGCACACCAACCCTCGGGCTTGTAGCATTCTGCATTCCTAAATAGGGTTGTGGCTTGGCTAGTAATAATGAAAATAATAATCTTAATTAAATCATCCATCCTATTTAATATTGGATATTCATCTCATTAAGATTGACGTACTTTATTTGATTAATACAAAATGAAACAGAGTTCATGAGATAATTGAAGCTCCTTCCATCAAATATCTGGATGTTGAGGAGCCGCTGTCCTTGACCTGCTTACAATCATACTTTAAAGCATTGTTAAGGGTTCAACTTTATCCCCATATTATTATTATTATTATTATTATTATTATTATTATTATTAAATCTAAGATATGACAGGGCTATTTTGTTTTTGTGCTCTCGACGTTAAGAATAAGGGAAGGATAGAAAGCAAATATTTGGTTCCATTTATTCCACACTTTAGATTGGCCTTGTTTGGTAAAGTATATTCGACGTATACATTGAAATATCTTGTAACATACATTTGTATCTATCTATCTATCTATCTATCTATCTATATATTATATATATATATATATATATATATATATATATCATATATGCTATGTATAAAATATTTATATCTATCTATCTATCTATCTATCTATCTATATATATATATATATATATATATATATATATATACATATCATATATGTTATTCATAATATATATATTTATATATATATATATATATATATATATATATATATATATGTATGTATATGTATACATATTTCTTTTTTCCCACCGTTATCCCTACATTAAGGGGTCGGTTGCCTGATGCACCCTCTCCAAGGCCTTCTACCAAAAGCATCCTCTTCCACCAAACCTCTTCTCTCCATGTCATCCTTCACCTTATCTCACCATCTAATTCTCTGCCTCCCTCTAGATCTTCCTCCCTCTAACAGGTTTCTCCCAAGCCCTCTTCACTCCCCACCATCCATCCTCACCACATGACCACACCATCTCAGTCATGACACTCTTATCATCTCGGTAATCTTTACCACGCCTACCATTCTTCTTATTTCCTCAATTTCCAATCTTTCAATCTGCGATATTCCCATAATCCACCTCGGCATTCTCATTACTGCTCTCTCAAGCTTTTCTTCCTCTCTTCGTCTTAGAGCCTATGTTTCTGATCCATATATCAACACTTATTAATGTTATAGATCTTGACTTTAATCTTGATTGGTATTTTCTTATCACATATGTACTACTCCTGCTACCTTCTTCCCCATGCTGCTTTTATCCTATTCTCAACTTGAGCTTCACATCTTCCCTTTTTATTTATAGTCACTCTCAAGTACCTAAATTGTTCCACCTGTTTTAGGACCGAGCCTCTACTTTCATATATGGCTAACCTGTCCGTACCTTCCTTTACTGCTCACCATAGTTTCAGTCTTATCTACATTTACCCTCAAGCCATCACTCTTCATAGTTTCTTGCCACTCTACAACCCTTCTCTGTATGTCTTCCTCAATTTCAGCGGTAATCACCAAATCATCTGCATGAAGCAACTCCTACAACTCTTCATTTCTGATCACTTCATTTAACACGTCTAAGAAACCTCAAATAAAAGCGGGCTTAATGCTGACCTCTGGTGTAATCCAACATTAAATTTAAAGGGTTCTGTTTCCCAATAGCTGTTATTACTTTTGTCCTTGTTCTTTTGTACATTATCTCTACCATTCTAACCAACTTCTCCAGGGCATAATTCTTCCTCAAGCACCAAAACATCACTTCCCTTGGTATTCCATTAAAACCCTTCTTTAGATCTCCAAAAGAACAGAAGAGTTTCTGGTTTCCCTCTATCCTCTTTTCTTTTAGCTACTGTTCTATAAAGACCGCATCCACAGTCCTTCTCCCCTTCATGACTCTGTACTGCTGTGTTCAAATCTTTGCAGTCTCACTCAATCTCTCATCTAGTACCCTCTTAAAAACTTTCAAACCATGCTTTGTTAGTTCAATGCCCCTATAGTTACCACATTCCATGATGTCACCTTTCTGCTGAATTATAGATACCATTAGATTCTCCTCCCAGTCTTTATGTATTAATGTATTATTTTCACTTCCCATATTGCTCTCAGTAAATCCAGCATCCACTCTTCCCACTCTGTAGCTAGAACCCTGACAACTTCAATTTGAAACTGCGATGGACCTAGTGCTTTATCGTTTTGGATTTTACGTAATGTCCGCTCCACTTTTGTATTCCATATCTCCATCACTGGTCCTTCCACCCTTAGTCCTTCGCCCAACTCTTCTCTCATCTTTTCAGTATTGAATAGTTGCAAAATATTCTCTCAATCTCCTTTTAATGTCTTCACTCCTATGCAATATATTTCCATTTAAATCCCTGCTGACTGTCAGTTGCCTCAAGTTCTGTCTTTGCCTTTTCCTCAAGTTGGAAATTTTATATGAATCCTTTTCCTCCTTCCTTTGTTCCTAGCCTTTCATTTAACTGCTCTACTGCTCTTCCAGAAGCTATGCATCCTTTCCTCCTAGAATCTTTTTTCTCTTCTCTGTACCATTCCTCTGCTCCCTGTGCATGTCTTACTTTCCAGTCCTTAAGTGTCTTTGATTTTCTTTTAAGCGACTCTTGAACCTCTATGTCCCACCACCACATTTCTCCTTTTGACATACCATATTCGCTGGTTTTTCCCACTAATTACTCTGTTTCCCCCACACATATTTCTTTCATACCTACCCAAATATTACACCCCCTGTTACCCTATCTAACATCTTAAGCTTGCATTTCCAGCCGTCTTTCTCTCACAATCCTCCTAAATTGCTCCTCCTTTTCTCCTTGAAGGTCTCATATACGAACACACAAAGACACACACACTTATATATATGCATGTATATATATTTATGAAGTACATCTCTATGTATGTCAGTGATTATGACTAAATTTACACACATACCATTCCCAGCTATCATCGCTTCCCTATTCAGCGTAATGAGCTAGGATCGATGCGAGAAGCCCTATTGAAACTCATCCCCAAGGAAGAGCGGGGCGTCAACTTGCCATTGTGGCCCTCTGCAAAGCCATCCTGGCCATCGTTTATGGGCCATTCTTCACTTCCATTCGCAATGCCACATTATTCTATACTTCCCTATACAATGCCACATTATTATATACTTTCCTATACAATGCCACATTATTCCCTATACAAAGCCAAATTAGTCTATACTTCCCTATACAACGTCACATGATTCCGTAGACAATGCCACATTATTCTATGCTTCCCTATACAATGCCAAATTATTCTATACTTCCCTATACAATGCCACATTATTATATACTTTCCTATACAATGCCACATTATTCCCTAAACAATGCCAAATTATTCTATACTTCCCTATATATACAACGTCACATGATTCCGTAGACAATGCCACATTATTCTATGCTTCCCTATACAATGCCAAATTATTCTATACTTCCCTATATAATGCCGAATTATTCTATACTTCCCTATACAATGCCACATTAGTTTATAGATTAAAACTAAGGCATCTTCTACCCTTGTTTTTCTACATAACGAGCATATAGAATTGACAACTTCCTACATAAAATGACACATAGATTTTTACATGTTGATAAGTATATTCTTGTCTTTATGTTGCTCCACATTCACTCTGATGTATCAAGTAATGTTTAACACAGCATTATGCATTTTCTACGATAAAATACCAAAGGGGGATTTTTAAGTTAATAATTTTACCTATAACAACAGAAGCAAAATAGTTTAGTATTGTATTATGTATGTTCGAATAATACAAAATCAATTTTATACATCGTACATACATACATATACCAAGGCACTTCCCCCAATTTTGGGGGGTAGCCGACATCAAACAAATGAAACAAAATAGGGGACCTCTCCTCTCTACGTTCCTCCCAGCCTGACAAGGGACTCAACCAAGTTCGGCTGGTACTGCTAGGGTGCCACAGCCCAACCTCCCACATTATCCACCACAGATGAAGCTTCATAACGCTGAATCCCCTACTGCTGCTACCTCCGCGGTCATCCAAGGCAACGGAGGAACCAGCAGGGCCTACCGGAACTGCGTCACAATCGCTCACCATTCATTCCTATTCCCAGCATGCTCTCTTGCCCCTCTCACGTCTATCCTCCTATCACCCAGAGCTTCCTTCACTCCATCCATCCACCCAAACCTTGGCCTTCCTCTTGTACTTCTCCTATCAACTCTTGCATTCATCACCTTCGTTAGCAGACAGCCATTAATAAAGCCACACCTTCTCTTGCTCTTCCCCTTTTCATCCCAGACATTTCACCAAACATCACTTCACCTTTCCCTTTCATCTTTGTCTCAAACAAGGCCAATACATCCATCCTTCTACTTCTAAACATACTTCCAATCTCACATCTTTTACTCTCTATCGTACTACATCCACGCACATTCAAACACCCCAAAACTGGAGTGCGGGGAGCAGTCACTCTCCCTCCCCCCCCAGCTCCACCTCTTTGATGTCTCACAGGATGTAGATACAGGAGAGGGGGTTCCCAGCCCCCTCGTCCCATCCCTTTTAGTCGCTTCTTACGACATGCAGGGATAACGTTGGCGCTATTCTCATTGTTTTTATGCCCCGCGGCCACATCATGAATTGTGTAAAACCTCTTATAGCATTCTCTTTATTCAGTATTCTTGTGATCCAGTGAATGGTTAAATAAAACAAAATATATTTTCTTTTTTATCAAGTATCATATTTATCTCTTCAGATTACAGCTAATATACTTCCACACCATTGAATATAATAACTCTGTGACATCGAGGACAAAATATAGAAATAACTCTACAATAGATTCCTAACAATGTGTGTGTACACATGTGTATGTATGTAAACGTGTGTGTGTTTTTTTAAGTGTCATAATAACCTCTCAAACTTGTTTGTGTGTACATACGTGTGTTTTTTCTTAAGTGTCATAGTAACCTCTCAAACTTGTTTGTGTGTTTTTTTAAGTGTCATAGTAACCTCTCAAACTTGTTTGTGTGTGTACACGTGTGTGTGTGTGTGTTTAAAGTGTCATAGTAACCTCTCAAACGTGTGTGTGTTTTTTTCAAGTGTCATAGTAACCTCTCAAATTTGTTTTTGTGTTTTTAAAGTGTCATAATAACCTCTCAACCTTGTTTGTGTGTGTACACGTGTGTGTTTTTTAAGTGTCCTAGTAACCTCTCAAACGTGTGCGTGTGTGTGTTCTCCAAGGGCCATAATAACCTCTTAAACTCTCCAAGTCCTAAATTTTTTGCTTTCAATTTGGGTGTTAGGACTCGAACCCACGTTCCATAGGACTCCAACCCACGTTCCTCATAGAAACCTTTGGGATGTGAGATCGAGTCTTGCAAACCGCATCCAAAGTTTAGTTAATTTCCCTTTGTTTTGATAAACTTCTAGAAATAAGCGTATTCTAAATTTATTTGAGGCAGTAGGAAATTTAAGAGGCTTTGTGTATGAGTGTGTGTCAGATATATATATATATATATATATATATATATATATATATATATATATATATATATATATAATTTATAATATAGTACCAGAATAATGATAAACCTTCATTGCCAAGGTTTGAAAAATCTGTTTCCATATACCATATAACCTCCTTTAATTGCCTCAACAATCATAAAGAACTAATGTGTGTTACAAAAATTAAAACTGATTTTCTTATCTTTACTGATACATACACAGGAAAAACCGATGAACAAACTTATGTAACCCCAGATAGAAACAAAGATTCTCTCTCGAATTTTTTTTTTACAATTCCATAATTGGGGGCCCGCAGTTTCTTACAATCACATTACTGGGGACCGCAGTTTCTTACAATTCCATAATTGGGGGCACTCAGTTTCTTACAATTCCATAATTGGGGTACAGCAGTTTCCTACAATTCCATAATTGGAGGCATGCAGTTTCTTACAATTCCATAATTGGGGGCACGCAGTTTCTTACAAGTACATAATTGGGGACACGCAGTTTCTTAAAATTCCAAAATTGGGGGACCGCACTTTCTTACAATTACATAATTGGGGTCCACAGTTTCTTACAATTACATAATTGGGGGCCGCAGTTTCTTACAATTACATAATTGGGGACCCCCAATTTCTTACAATTACATAATTGGGGACCAGTTTCTTACAATTCCATAATTGGGTGCCCGCAGTTTCTTCCAATTACATAATTGGGGGGACCGGTGTTTCTTAGATTTCCATAATTGGTGACCCGCAGTTTCTTACAATTCTCTCAATTTTTTTTTTCACAATTCCATAATTGGGGACCCTCAGTTTCTTCCAATTACATAATTGGGGGTCCGCAGTTTCTTACAGTGACATAATTGGGGAGGGAAGTTTCTTGCAGTTACATAATTGGGGGCCGCAGTTTCTTACAATTACATAATTGGGGACCCCCAATTTCTTACAATTACATAATTGAGGACCAGTTTCTTACAATTCCATAATTGGGTGCCCGCAGTTTCTTCCAATTACATAATTGGGGGGCCGGTGTTTCTTAGAATTCCATAATTGGGGACCCGCAGTTTCTTACAATTCACTCAATTCTTTTTTTCACAATTCCATAATTGGGGACCCTCAGTTTCTTCCAATTACATAATTGGGGGTCCGCAGTTTCTTACAGTGACATAATTGGGGGTGGGGAAGTTTCTTGCAGTTACATAATTGGGGTGGGGGAGTTTCTTGCAGTTACATAATTGGGGGAGGGCAGTTTCTTACAATTCCATAATTGGGGGTCCGCAGTTTCTTACAATTCTCTCGAATTTTTTTTTTTACAATTACATAATTGGGGGTCCGCATTTTCTTACAATTACATGATTGGGGACCGCAGTTTCTTACAATTCCATAATTGACGACCCCCAGTTTCTTACAATTACATAATTGGGGATCCCCAGTTTCTTACAATTGCATAATTGGGGACCGCAGTTTCTTACAATTCCATAATTGGGGGCCCGCAGTTTCTTCCAATTACATAATTGGGGGAATGCAGTTTCTTACAATTACATAATTGGGGAACGCAGTTTCTTACACTTCCATAATTGGGGGCATGCAGTTTCTTACAATTCTCTCAAATTTTTTTTCTTTACAATTCCATAATTGGGGACCCGCAGTTTCTTACAATTACATGATTGGGGTCCGCAGTTTCTTACAATTACATAATTGGGGACTGCAATTTCTTAGTTACATAATTGGGGGCCTGCGGTTTCTTGCAGTTACATAATTGGGGGCCCGCAGTTTCTTACAATCACATAATTGGGGACTGCAGTTTCTTACAATTCCATAATTGAGGACTCCCAGTTTCTTACAATTACATAATTGAGACTGCAGTTTCTTACAATTACATAATTGGGGGACCGCAGTTTCTTACAATCACATAATTGGGGGACCCAGTTTCTTACAATTACATAACTGGGGGACCGCAGTTTCTTACAGTTACATAATTAGGGAACCACAGTTTCTTACAATTACATAATTGGGGGCCCACAGTTTCTTACAATTGCTTAATTGGGGGACCCAGTTTCTTACAATTACATAACTGGGGGACCGCAGTTTCTTACAGTTACATAATTAGGGAACCACAGTTTCTTACAATTACATAATTGGGGGCCCACAGTTTCTTACAATTGCTTAATTGGGGGACCCAGTTTCTTACAATTACATAACTGGGGGACTGCAGTTTCTTACAGTTACATAATTAGGGAACCACAGTTTCTTACAATTACATAATTGGGGGCCCACAGTTTCTTACAATTGCTTAATTGGGGGACCCAGTTTCTTACAATTGCATAATTGGGAGACCGCAGTTTCTTACAGTTACATAATTGGGGACTGCAGTTTCTTACAATTACATAATTGGGGGCCCGCAGTTTCTTACAATTCCATAATTGGGGGCCCACAGTTTCTTACAATTACATAATTGGGGACCGCATTTTCTTACAATTCCATAATTATGGGACCGCATTTTCTTACAATTCCATAATTGGGGACCACAGTTTCTTACAATTCCATAATTGGGGACCCCCAGTTTCTTACAATTACATAATTGGGGACCTGCAGTTTCTTACAATTACATATTTGGGGGACCGCAGTTTCTTACA
>NC_090734.1:18188905-18196405 GCF_036898095.1 Palaemon carinicauda
TTATCTGTTACACACGTGATTGTGTGTCGATTTCCAATGATAACAAGACGAAGTTAACAGCTTTACAACAGATGGAAGGGAAAAGTGCGAATTAAAAGCTCTACCCTAAGACAATATTTACACAAATATGAACTATTCATATTTTTTTTTAGACTCATAATTCTTTAGATAAAAGGCCTACAAGAAATCCTTGTACACTATTAGAAAAATACCTAACATGATGGCTGTGATGAGAGAGAGAGAGAGAGAGAGAGAGAGAGAGAGAGAGAGAGAGAGAGAGAGAGAGAGAGAGAGAGAGACTAACAATCCGGTGGGGAAGAGAATAACGTGAATCAATTTTTTTGTAAATAGAATGAAGGGCATGAGAGAATGCAAGAAAGGAGGAAGTATCGAAAGAACACATTATGTTGATGGAAATGAATCAGGTAGCTTACAATGATTGAGTGATTGGAAAGTCACAAATGACTTCCTTTCACAATACAGATTGGTAAATTCTTTGAGGATGTGAATCAGCGTTGATTATGCAACTGAATGAGCTGATTAACTTATTAAATTTTCCTTTTTAGCCGACTTACAATCTTGAAGTGGGAGGTTGTTTGTGTGTGTGTGTTTGAAGCTATGGCTCTCTTCAAACTGGCAACCTGTGTGTTAAGGCAGTGTCATGGGAAGACTATTTTTCCTCGCATCTTATAATATCTTCCAGATAAACTTTGTACCAGTTAGGAAATGAAACTATTCATATTAGTATACAGTAGAAGCTTTGTATGTACAAGAGCAAGCTTGAATAACTCATGTCTCTAGTATAAGGAAATTTTTAATACCACTTCATGTGAATAAATCAATTAATTGCAGGCTAACTGGTTCAGCAACTGCATTGAAGTCTCCAGTTTCAAGAAATTTGTAATGCCAGTTCATATGAGTAAATCAATTAATGACAGGCTAACTGGCTCAAAGCTTAGTGGTAAGATGTTAAAAGATACTAGAAAAAAAAAATCTAATTGACACCACTTTTGGGGGAGTGTCCCCTTTCCCTAAGACAACCAAAGCAGCTCTTTCAGCAGAGCTAAGAAGAGGACGAGTGTGGTGGGTGCCGTCAAGGTGACGATCAACGTAGGCGAGACTCGTGGATTGGCGAAGCTCACATCTAAGGGTTTCATTGGCCAGGTCGTCATGAGGGGTATGAACTGTTGCCAGAAGCACAATCTGAAGGAGAAGAAACAATAAGTTACTAATATAATGCCAGTTTTTTATACCTCTGCCAGGCAATAAGGTATGTTACTATGTATTGTAATGTCAGTTTTTTTATCGCTCTGACTGGCAATATGACATGTTGCTATATATTGTAAGGGGAGTTTTTGATCCCTCTGACTAGCAATAAACTTGTCATCTAGCAAAGGCGTTAAGGAACATATAGCAATCGTAAAGTTTAATAGAGATAATAGCCATCATTTTTTTAACCTGTCTGTTAATTTGTTTTATGAGGTCAACTGAATAAGGCATATTACTGGGAAACCCCTCTCCTTGTATATTTACTTCCTATGCGGTATCAAAGAGGAGGAGTTTGGGGGAGAGTAACTCTCCTAGGAGTGACTGCTCCCCACAGTCTAGTTTAGGGGTTTTCTGAATGTGCGTGGATGTAATATGATAGAGAGTAATAGATGCGGAATTGGACATATGTTTTGGCAGAGAAGGATGGATGTATTGGCCATGTGTGAGAAAGATAAAAGGGAAGGGTGAAGTGATGTTTGGTGAAGTAACAGGTAGTGGGTCTGGGATTGAAAAGGGAAGAGGTAGAGAGGGTGTGACTTTCTTGCCGAGTGAATAAGCGACAGGTAAAGTAGTGGAATGGAAGGAGGTTTCATCTAGGTTAATGTGTGTAAGGGTTAGACTGGGTAGGGAATGTTGGGCCTCTGGTTAATGTGTATGGGCCGTGTTGTGAGAAAAGTGACGAAGAGCAGAATGAAATCTGGTAAGAGTTAACTAGGTGTGTAGAAGGCCTGAGTAAAAGGCATTATGTAGTTGTGAGGGGCGACTTACATGTTAGTGAGTGCTGGAGAGGTAGGTGTCATTGGGAAGTATGGCATACCAGGTGAAAATGAGAGTGGTACCAGGTGAAAATGAGAGTGGTACCAGGTGAAAATGAGAGTGGTGAGAGACTGCTAGATGTTTATGTGTTGAACGATATCTGGTGATAAGTAGTTTTTTTATTTTTCAAGAAAAGAAATATTAGTATACATGGGTATGAGTGGCAAATGGAAGAGTGGTAGAGATAACAAGAAGTATGTTTGTAAGATTGAAAGACGTGCATGTGTGTAGGGGGTTATGGCTAACAATGTGTCTGATCATTTTTTGGTTGAAGCAAAATCAGTTGAAGCAAAAGAGTGGGGAAATAGAATGGGGGGGGGGGATTTAAAAGGGAGGTAGTGAGGGTGGAAGAGTGGAAAAAACCAGAAGTAAAATGTGAATATCAAGAAAGGTTGGAAGTGGAATACCAGATTGTCAAAGTGAGAGGAACTGGTGATCTAGAGGATGAGTGTAAGTTAGTGAAAAAAAAATTTGTTGGGCGTGCAAGTGATGTGCGGGGTAAGACTAATTTTGGAGGCAGCACGAGGAAGGGTAGCGAGTGTTGGAATGAAGGAGTGAAGATGAGCAGCAGAGAAAATGAGGACATTTGAAGAATGGCTGCAGAGTAATAGTATAGTTAAATAAGAATGATATATTTAGTAAAAGGTAAGGAGGTATGTGTTGCATCTATGGATCTAGAAATAGCTTATGATAGAGTTGATAGGGAAGTGATGTGGAATGTGATGGGTATATGAAACTGGTGGAAGGTCGTTGCACGCAGTGAAGAGTTTATATACGCAGTAAGCGAGTGTTAGGATAGGAAATATTAGTGAGTGAGTGGTTTCCATGTGGGACCGGGACAGGGATGTGTATGTCGCCATGGTTGTTTAATTTGTTTGTTGATGGAGCTTTAAGAGAGGTGAATGCTCAAGTGGTCATGAGTGGGTGGTGAACCATTTTTTGTCTATAGAAGACATCAAATTGGTTGCAGACTTTAAAAAAAATGCCTCTGGTGAAGTATTTATCGTTACTGAAATTTGATCATAAGTTCTTAATTCCTTGTTTCGAAAAAAAAAAAAGGTTAGGAATTTAATTTATCAATACAAATTATGGTAAAAAAATGACACTACTAAAGTACATTATGGCAGTTAAATCTGCTAATCGTAAATGCTGACATTTCCCTTAGCTGGAAAATAAATCCAACACTTTTAAGATTAGTTACCCATTATATAAAAGTCTGTTTTCTTTGAAATGTGTTATTGGTATTATAGAAAACGAATATTATGGGCAGACTAACAAAATTGAATTTGCACCGTATTTTTGGTGCACATATTTTGAAGGCTTTTCCGCTTTTCTAACTTGATGTTGAGTGATTAGAAGACTTTACAATGAATTTATTTAGTCAAGATCAGGATTATCCATGTTATACGAGTGCCTAGCTTACGTGTATCTACAGTATGTTTGTAAAAGGAACACACTTGGAATACTGATTCGTTCTTATCAAATGCATTAACAACTTCAAATAAAATCAAAATACTTGAAAGTAAATAAAAGAATTTCTATTTCATCAGAAGGCAACTGGGATAGATGAAATTTGGAAAGCTGTCAATAATAACTAAAGAGGATCAATAACCCTTGGTATAAGTATACTTTATATTGTTCCATACCTGTGCTGGACTAGATTGTGGTTCAGGGACAAGCTCTGGCTCATTTCCAGGTGGACCAAGTGGCTCTGATTGTACTCGGGCCATTCCACCTCATTTAGTTCTGGAACTCTGCAACAGAAATGAGGTTAGAGAGGAAATATTACGTGGCAGACCGAGATTGAGTCATGGACCTTGGAATTGAGAACAAAGTGATCTATAGCTAAAACATGAATGCACACACACACGGGCACTATATATATATACTATATATATATATATATATATATATATATATATATATATATATACTGTATGTTGCAAAATATTATTACGACAATTAACCAATTATGATAATATCTTCTCTTAACTTTTTCCATTTTTTTTGTATTATAATAAATGATAATACATATATACACACATACATAGACACACAAACGCACACACACACACACATATATATATATATATGTATATAATAATAATAATAATCTCTCACCCTGTGTGGGCAAATGCAAGGAGCAAGTCCATAAGAATATCAGCAACTGCTCGATCCTCGGGCATACGCAAAGTGTTTTCGAGTCCCAAGTACGGTTGGCCAAACAGGAATTGCAAATCACTCTCGTGGTACGAGCCTGGAAGATGCAGGTGAAATGGGTCATTCTGCACGGACATAATTTCATTTTCGTTCGATTTGGAGAGCCAGTTATGTCACTGGTATATCAAATTTTAGAATTTCAAGTCGGTTGTTCTATAGTCGATTCTTTTTAGTGAGGCAGATTTGCACAGGCTCGCAGGGGTGCCCTTTTAGCTCGGAAAAGTTTACTGCTCGCTGATTGGTTGGACAAGATAATTCTAACCATCAGATAGCAGGAAACTTTTCCGAGCTAAAAGGGCACCGCTGCGAGTCGGTGCAAATGCGCCCTCATTAAAAAAAAAAAAGTATAATATCAGCTATTTCAAAGAACTGGTAAGTAGATAAGTATAGATGGAGATATTTAGGTTAACAGATGGTCTGGTTACTGGACAGATATAGGTACTAAGAGAGAGAGAGAGAGAGAGAGAGAGAGAGAGAGAGAGAGAGAGAGAGAGAGAGAGAAGAAAACCACAAGAAATACAGTGAGAGAAAAAGGATAAGAAAATCACAAGGAGAGAGAGAGAGAGAGAGAGAGAGAGAGAGAGAGAGAGAGAGAGAGAGAGAGAGAGAGAGAGAGAGAGAGAGAAAGAGAAGGTAATAACAAATACGAGAAAAAAATTATAAGAAAATCACGAGAGAGAGAGAGAGAGAGAGAGAGAGAGAGAGAGAGAGAGAGAGAGAGAGAGATGATAAGAAAATCATAAGAAATACAGTGATAAAAAAATTACAAGAAACACAGTAAGAGAAAAAAGGATTAGAAAATCACAAGAAGAGAGAGAGAGAGAGAGAGAGAGAGAGAGAGAGAGAGAGAGAGAGAGAGAGAGAGAGAGAGAGAGAGAGAGTGAAGAAAATCACAAGAAATACAGTGAGAGAAAAAGGATAAGAAAATCACAGAGAGAGAGAGAGAGAGAGAGAGAGAGAGAGAGAGAGAGGGAGAGAGAGAGAGAGAGAGAGAGGAGAGAGAGAGAGAGAGAGAGAGAGAAGGAAATAACAAGAAATAGGAGAAAAAAATTATAAGAAAATCACGAGAGAGAGAGAGAGAGAGAGAGATTGCTTCGAATAACAAACTAACCAATCCATTTCTTCTCTCCTATCCGAATGTCGTCAGGAGAAGAGTAAGAAAATTCACCGAAATACAGGTTCGTCCATCTGCTGAGAAGTCCAGCCTCTTCAATACAAGGGACACGAAGCCCCAAATCTGACATGAGCTGAAATAAGCAGACAGTGTTATTATTATTATTATTATTTGCTAAGCTACAACCCTAGTTGGAAAAGTAGGATGTTTTAAGCCCAGGGGCCCCAACAGGGAAAATAGCCCAGTGAGGAAAGGACACAAGGAAAAATTAAACATATTAAGAACAGTAACAACATTAAAATAAATATTTTCTATATAAACTATAAAAAACTTAACAAAAGAGGAAGAGAAATAAGCTATACTAATCACCAAAATCTGTACAAATTAGCAGTCATTATCATTTGGAGGTAAAGGATATTTGGAGATGAATAGGTTAGGTTACGTTTGAAGTATTACAATATGTAGGTTACAGAAGAGTAGGTTAGGTTAGAGGCATTGGGATGGGTTAGCTTAGATTAGACTAGAGGTATTACCCTGGGTTGGATTACGTTAGCTTAGAGGTATTACCTTGGTTTGGGTTAAGTTAGTTACAGTTATTACCTTGGTTTGGTTCAGGTTAGAGGTATTACCTTGGGTTAGGTTATGTTAGATTAGAGGTACTACCTTGGGTTAGGTTAGGTAGGAGGTACTACCTTGGGTTAGGTTAGGTAGGAGGTATTACATTGGGTTAGGTTAGAGGTATTACCTTACCTTGAGTTAGGTTAGGTTAGAGGTACTACCTTGGGTTAGGCTACGTTAGGTTAGAGGTATTACACTCGGCATAACTCAACTTACTTCAGAAATCGTTTTGATGGGTACCATGGGCTGTGGGGCATCCTTACTATCGTACCCAAACCGGTAGAGATAAGACGCTCTGACGGCGTGCAACACCGCTGCCAAGGGCAAGGGCTCCAGGTCAGGGTACTTCTGGCGCATCAGGTAATCGATCCATTTCTCTGCTTCCAGCAGGCTAATGTTGTCCTGTTTCACTGGGAAAGTAAAACCTGTCAATGCTAAATAACAATTTCCCTTTTCTGCTGTTTCTTATTGTAGCTCATTGTACCTTATATTATGGCCTAGTTACAAAAATTTGAGATTTGTCCAAGACAGGCGAAGTTGCAATTATGAATTATCATTATTACCCAAATTATATCTAATTGAAAAAATAGAATACTACAATTCCAATGACTCCTACAGAAAAGCAACCCGAATTAAGAAAAGGGAAATAAAGTTACTAAAAATCTGTAATTGAAAAATAATAAAGCTGGTCAGTCTTTATGGGAATGCCACTCAAAAAAAAAAAAAAAAAAAAAAAGTTTTATCAATCAGGTGCTTACCCTCTTCCACATAAAAACAATGAACTAATTCGAATAATCTGGCATCAGCTCTACACTCCTAATGTAAACCCTTTGTAACAGTGCTACGGTCATCCTTCAAAACATTTGGGATAAAGTTGTTACACCCATGCTATTCCCATCTAAGTAATAACAACTAATGCTGAACTTAAGCTAAGTGGTGAGAAAGTGGAGCATTTAAATAGTAACTGGGGCCCTGGCCAAACTACTATATATAATAGATCATAATTATTTTCTTGCTGTTGTGTTACAATGGCCATAGTTTTTTATTTTTTTTTTTAACTGCTAAGAATGTTGAAATTGGTTTAGTCTTACGGTTTGTGAGTATAGTAATAGAAAGGAATGGCAAAAGTTGTTGTTGGGGAAGAGGAATAATACAGGACAGACCTATCAGTCACTAAATATAAATCAACACTTTCACTACCATTGGTGTTTGAGTCGAAATTGAAAAAGGAAACTTTCTTTTTAAAGGCCCAAACTATAGAAAGATAGTATTCAATAGAAAGGTCTTAATGTGAGCTTTTCAATAAATATCAACAAGCTAGGGTTTGTGTGGTCTTGAAAGAATTTGCTACGGCAAAAGTTTCCTTGAAATTACCACTGGCAGTGAAAGGGTTAATTAAAAGACAGGAATGGACAGGAGATCACTTGCAGCGAATCACCACTAACAGTGAAAGGGTTAATAAA
>NC_090734.1:18201405-18206405 GCF_036898095.1 Palaemon carinicauda
TGACAATTCGAATATTTAAAAAACTACCCTTTACTTGAATACTTTAGTTTTGCTCAAATTCAGTCTTTTTAAAGAGAGAGAGAGAGAGAGAGAGAGAGAGAGAGAGAGAGAGAGAGAGAAAGAGAGAGAGAGAGAGAGAGAGAGAGAGAGAGAGAGAGAGAGAGAGAGAGACGAACCTCAAAAATACCCTTATATATTAATTTTCTCCATTAAATCACGAGGTAATTTCAACTTCATGTTATTAGCTTATCTAACAAATGAAATTTGTTTACGTATTATAACTTGCCAAGTTGTAGAATGATCTTCCTAATCGGGTGGTTGAATCGGTTGAACTTCAAAGATTCAAACTTGCATTAAATATTTTTATGTTGAACAGGCTGACATGAGTCTTTTTATAGTTTACATATGAAATATCTCTGTTTTGATGTTACTGTTATCAAAATATTTTATAGGAATTGTTCATAATTCCTCAGTTTATTTATTTCCTCATTTCCTTTCCTCACTGGACTATTTTTCACTGTTGTAGCCCTTGGGCTTATAGCATCTCGCTTTTCCAGCAAGCGTTGTAGCTTAGCTAATAATAATAATAATAATAGTAATAATAATAATACGTATATTGCTTCTGTGCATCTTCGTCACCCTGAGTCTTTCTTCTATCTTACTAAAAGCCTTTTAAAACTTTCATGTTCATATCTCTCTAAACGGGGAAACGGATCCGGGGGGAGGGGGGTGACTCTGAAATGCACACTTGGCGTTCCCCGGAGCCAAATCGAATCCGAAGACAAATGGGGAATCCCATACGAAGTCCTCAGGCCCATTCAGCTTCTGGCGTTGGTTATTAGACAAAGTTGAAGGTGCGGAAAGCAGATAGGAAGCACATTTAGCCATGGAGGAAGGGGGGCGGGGTAGTTGGGGGAGAGGGACATGGAGGGATATGGGGGTAATAGCCAGGGAAGGGGTATTGTATAGCTAATTGGCCCAGGGGGGGGGTGTTTGATGGGGGGGGGGAGTTATTAATGGGAGAAGGGGAAACCTTGGAAGAAGAGAGTATTATTCATCCAAGGGGGAAACAAGAGGTGGGTTCATGCCCGGGGGAGGGGGGTTAAATAGAAGTGGGTTCATGACCTGGGGGGGGATCAAATAGAAGTGGGTTCATGACCAGGGGGGATCAAATAGAAGTGGGTTCATGACCAGGGGGGGATCAAATAGAAGTGGGTTCATGGCCAGGGTAAGAGTAAAAAGAAGTGGTTTCATGGCAAGGGGGGGGGGAAATAGAAGTGGGTTCATGGCCAGGGGGGAGGGTAAATAGAAGTGGGTTCATGGCCAGGCGGGGGGGTTAAACAAAGGGGGTTCATGGCCAGTGTAGGGGTAAATAGAAGTGGGTTTAAGGCCAGGGTAGGGGTAAATAGAAGTGTGTTTATGGCCAGGGGGTAAATAGAAGTGGGTTCATAACCAGGAGGTAGATAGAAATGGGTTCATGACCAGGGTATGGGTAAATTCAAGTGGGTTTAAGGCCAGGGTAGGGGTAAAGAGAAGTGTGTTCATGGCCAGGGGGTAAATAGAAGTGGGTTCATAACCAGGGGGTAGATAGAAGTGGGTTCATGACCAGGGTATGGGTAAATTGAAGTGGGTTTAAGGCCAGGGTAGGGGTAAAGAGAAGTGTGTTCATGGCCAGGGGGTTAAAAGAAGTGGGTTCATGACCAGGGTATGGGTAAATTGAAGTGGGTTTAAGGCCAGGGTAGGGGTAAAGAGATGTGTGTTCATAGCCAGGGGGTAAAAAGAAGTGTGTTCATGACCAGGGGGTAAATAGAAGTGGGTTCATGACCAGGGTATGGGTAAATTGAAGTGGGTTTAAGGCCAGGGTAGGGATAAAAAGAAGTGTGTTCATGGCCAGGGTAGGGGTAAATAGAAGTGGGTTCATGACCAGGGGTTAAATAGAAGTGGGTTCATGACCAGGGTATGGGTAAATTGAAGTGGGTTTAAGGCCAGGGTAGGGGTTAAGAGAAGTGTGTTCATGGCCAGGGGGTAAATAGAAGTGGGTTCATGACCAGGGGTTAAATAAAAGTGGGTTCATGACCAGGGTATGGGTAAATTGAAGTGGGTTTAAGGCCAGGGTAGGGGTAAAGAGAAGTGTGTTCATGGCCAGGGTAGGGGTGAATAGAAGTGTGTTCATAGCCAGGGGGTAAATAGAAGTGGGTTCATGGCCAGGGGGTAAATAAGTGGGTTCATGACCAGGGGGTAAATAGAAGTGGGTTCATGACCAGGGTATGGGTAAATTGAAGTGGGGTTAAGGCCAGGGTAGGGATAAAAAGAAGTGTGTTCATGGCCAGGGGGTAAAGAGAAGGGGGTTCATGACCAGGGGGTAAATAGAAGTGGGTTCATGACCAGGGTATGGGTAAATTGAAGTGGGTTTAAGGCCAGGGTAGGGATAAAGAGAAGTGTGTTCATGGCCAGGGTAGGGGTGAATAGAAGTGTGTTCATGGCCAGGGGGTAAATAGAAGTGGGTTCATGACCAGGGTATGGGTAAATTGAATTGGGTTTACGGCCAGAATAGGGGTAAAGAGAAGTGTGTTTATGGCCAGGGGGTAAATAGAAGTGGGTTCATGACCAGGGTATGGGTAAATTGAAGTGGGTTTAAGGCCAGGGTAGGGGTAAAGAGAAGTGTGTTCATGGCCAGGGGATAAATAGAAGTGGGTTCATGACCAGGGTATGGGTAAATTGAAGTGGGTTTAAGGCCAGGGTAGGGGTAAAGAGAAGTGTGTTCATGGCCAGGGGATAAATAGAAGTGGGTTCATGACCAGGGTATGGGTAAATTGAAGTGGGTTTAAGGCCAGGGTAGGGGTAAAGAGAAGTGTGTTCATGGCCAGGGGATAAATAGAAGTGGGTTCATGACCAGGGTATGGGTAAATTGAAGTGGGTTTAAGGCCAGGGTAGGGGTAAAGAGAAGTGTGTTCATGGCCAGGGGGTAAATAGAAGTGGCTTCATGACCAGGGGGTGAATAGAAGTGGGTTCATGACCAGGGTATGGGTAAATTGAAGTGGTTTTAAGTTTAAGGCCAGGGTAGGGGTAAAGAGAAGTGTGTTCATGGCCAGGGTAGGGGTAAATAGAAGTGTGTTCATGGCCAGGGGGTAAATAGAAGTGGGTTCATGACCAGGGTATGGGTAAATTGAAGTGGGTTTAAGGCCAGAGTAGGGGTAAAGAGAAGTGTGTTCATGGCCAGGGGATAAATAGAAGTGGGTTCATAACCAGGGTATGGGAAAATAGAAGTGTGTCCATGGCCAGGGGGGTAAATAAAAGTGGGTTCATGACCAGGGTATGGGTAAATTGAAGTGGGTTTAAGGCCAGGGTAGGGGTAAAGAGAAGTGTGTTCATGGCCAGGGGGTAAATAGAAGTGGGTTCATGACCAGGGTATGGGTAAATTGAAGTGGGGTTCATAACCAGGGGATAAATAAAAGTGGGTTCATGACCAGGGTATGGGTAAATTGAAGTGGGTTTAAGGCCAGGGTAGGGGTAAAGAGAAGTGTGTTCATGGCCAGGGTAGGGGTAAATAGAAGTGTGTTCATGGCCAGGGGTAAATAAAAGTGGGTTCATGACCAGGGTATGGGTAAATTGAAGTGGGTTTAAGGCCAGGGTAGGGGTAAAGAGAAGTGTGTTCATGGCCAGGGGGTAAATAGAAGTGGGTTCATGACCCAGGGTAATGGGTAAATTGAAGTGGGTTCATAACCAGGGGATAAATAAAAGTGGGTTCATGACCAGGGTATGGGTAAATTGAAGTGGGTTTATGGCCAGGGTAGGGTAAAGAGAAGTGTGTTCATGGCCAGGGTAGGGGTAAATAGAAGTGTGTTCATGGCCAGGGGGTAATAGAAGTGGGTTCATGACCAGGGTATGGGTAAATTGAAGTGGGTTTAAGGCCAGGGTAGGGGTAAAGAGAAGTGTGTTCATGGCCAGGGGATAAATAGAGGTGGGTTCATGACCAGGGTATGGGTAAATTGAAGTGGGTTTAAGGCCAGGGTAGGGGTAAAGAGAAGTGTGTTCATGGTCAGGGGGTAAAAAAGTGGGTTCATGACCAGGGTATGGGTAAATTGAAGTGGGTTTAAGGCCAGAGTAGGGGTAAAGAGAAGTGTGTTCATGGCCAGGGGGTAAATAGAAGTGGGTTCATGACCAGGGTATGGAAAATTGAAGTGGGTTTAAGGCCAGGGTAGGGGTAAAGAGAAGTGTGTTCATGGCCAGGGGGTAAATAGAAGTGGGTTCATGACCAGGGTATGGTTAAATTGAAGTGGGTTTAAGGCCAGGGTAGGGGTAAAGAGAAGTGTGTTCATGGCCAGGGTAGGGGTAAATAGAAGTGTGTTCATGGCCAGGGGGTAAATAGAAGTGGGTTCATGACCAGGGTATGGGTAAATTGAAGTGGGTTTAAGGCCAGGGTAGGGGTAAAGAGAAGTGTGTTTATGGCCAGGGGGTAAATAAAAGTGGGTTCATGACCAGGGTATGGGTAAATTGAAGTGGGTTCATGGCCAGGGTATGGGTAAATTGAAGAGGGTTTAAGGCCAGGGTAGGGGTAAATAGAAGTGGGTTCATAACCAGGGGATAAATAGAAGTGGGTTCATGACCAGGGTATGGGTAAATTGAAGTGGGTTTAAGGCCAGGGTAGGGGTAAAGAGAAGTGTGTTTAAGGCCAGGGGATAAATAAAAGTGGGTTCATGACCAGGGTATGGGTAAATTGAAGTGGGTTTAAGGCCAGGGTAGGGATAAAGAGAAGTGTGTTCATGGCCAGGGGGTAAATAGAAGTGGGGTTCATAACCAGGAGATAAATAGAAGTGGGTTCATGACCAGGGTATGGGTAAATTGAAGTGGGTTTAAGGCCAGGGTAGGGGTAAAGAGAAGTGTGTTCAAGGCCAGGGGGTAAATTGAAGTGGGTTCATGGCCAGGGTATGGGTAAATTGAAGTGGGTTTAAGGCCAGAGTAGGGGTAAATAGAAGTGGGTTCATAACCAGGGGATAAAT
>NC_090734.1:18211405-18216614 GCF_036898095.1 Palaemon carinicauda
CGTACAGCTAGGAGTAATTGGGAATTGAATGCTGGAAAGTATCACATACAGCTAGGAGAAATTGGGAATTGAATGCTGGAATGTATCATATACAGCTAGGAGTATGCTAGAAGTAATTGGGGATTGAATGCTGGAAAGTATCACGTACAGCTAGGAGTAATTGGGAATTGAATGCTGGAAAGTATCACGTACAGCTAGGTGTAATTGGGAATTGAATTCTGGAATGTATCATATACAGCTAGGGGTATGCTAGAAGTAATTGGGAATTGAATGCTGGAAAGTATCACGTACAGTACAGCTAGGAGTAATTGAGAATTGAATGCTGGAATGTTTCATATACAGCTAGGGGTATGCTAGAAGTAATTGGGAATTGAATGTCTGGAAAGTATCACGTACAGCTAGGAGTAATTGGGAATTGAATGCTGGAAAGTATCACGTACAGCTAGGAGTAATTGGGAATTGAATGCTGGAAAGTATCACATACAGCTAGGAGAAATTGGGAATTGAATGCTGGAAAGTATCACATACAGCTAGGAGTAATTGGGAATTGAATGCTGGAATGTATCATATACAGCTAGGAGTATGCTAGAAGTAATTGGGGATTGAATGCTGGAAAGTATCAAATGCAGCTAAGAATAATTGGGAATGTATGCTAGAAGTATCACTTACAGCTAGAGCAGCTGTAGTTTAGTTCAAATAACACAAAGGGAAGCTAATGCTATCTTAATAGGGATATAGAATGGGTAAACTAAAGAGCAAAGAGGTAGGGTATGAGCCTAAGCCTAGGTGAAGACAAGACTAGTAATTAGTCGATCTTGTACTGTGTTCCCATTCTATGATTCGCCACTAATAGGGGACATTGTGCAGTACTACAGATTTGCGACCACACGACCATGCTTGGTAATATCCTCACAACTAATTCTCCTACTTTGTTTTTTTCATTAACAACACTTGATGCATGTAATAATATTTTTGTATAGAAAATAAATCTTCCACAACAGAGTACTGCTTTTTATTTATATATTCGTTTATCGTTTTTGCAGAGGGTCCTTAGGGGGTGTTTTATTTAATTTTTATGGAAAATATCATTTCGGTACAAGAATCCAACCATTTAATATTGCATGTCATATACTCACATTTTAAGGGTTCCTTAGGTAAATGCTACTGCTATAATTATTATCATTACTTGCTAAGCTACAACCCTATAGTCAATTCTTTTTAGTTAGGCAGATTTGCACCGACTCGCAAGGGTGCCCTTTTAGGTCGGAAAAGTTTCCTGATCATGATTGGTTGGACAAGATAATTCTGACCAATCAGAAGACAGGAAACTTTTCGAGCTAAAAGGGCACCGCTGTGAGTTAGTGCAAATGCGCCTCATTAAAAAAAAAAAAAAAAAAAAAAGTATAGTTGGGAAAGCAGGACGCTCTAATCCCAAGGACTCCAACAAGGAAAATAGCCTAATGAGGAAAGGAAATAAGAAAACAAATAGAATAGTGTGCCTGAGAGTACCTTAACTCAAGAGAACTCTAACCTAAGACAGTGGTACAGAGGCTGTGGCACTACCCAAGACTAGAGAACAATGATTTGATTTAGAGTGTCCTCCTAGAAGAGCTGCTTACCATGGCTAAAGAGTCTCTTCTACCCTTACCAAGAGGAGAGTAGCCACTGAACAATACAGTGCGGCAAATAATCCCTTGAGTAAGGAAGAGGGTCTTCTCTGGATCCTGTGTGTATGAGGAATGATGAGAATATGTAAAGAATAGGCCGGACTAATCTGTGTATGTGTAGGAAAAAGAAAAATGAGCCATAACCAGAGAGGATGATCCAATTAGTAATATCTGGTCAGCAAAGGACCCAATAACTCTGTTTGCTGTTGGTAGACTCTGTACTGACACTGGCACTGTTACAAATGCAAGTAGAGGCAACACTTTCAGCATCGACGAGAGCTCTCCAATTTGCCTTTTATTTCCAAGGTTGAGGCCGAAGAGACGACCATCCCAACGCTCTTTTTATAGCCCAGACCCGAGGGAACATGAAGGAAACGAAAGAAAAAAGGAAAGGGTCAAGGGTTTTAACCAAGAAGGGGAAGAAGAAAAACCAAGTTCTATCAGCATCAAAACATTGCTTAAAATCTTCTTTTTCCTTTTTTTATCTACCCTGAGGTACCGCTTGTTAGCCGTATCCGGACGCCTGGGTTAACCGGATCCCTTCATTAACATCCTCCGGAGGACGGCGGTGGGAGGAGGACTTGGGGGACATTATATATTTATGGTCCTTATGACGTGGGTAAAGTTTTTTTTTATACTTAACGGGAAAATGTGGTTGAGGTGCTATAATGGGCTCCAGAGAAGATTAGTAGACTTAAAGGTGGGGTGCTGTTTTTGGTATTCAATCTCATTTATGGCGTGATCTCAGAAATAATTCTTTTGCTTTTGGTATACGATCTCAGTATTTATAATAGGTAAAAAAATAATAATAGAAAATCTAAAGGTTCTTGCTTCGCCGGTGCGCTCGCTTCGCTCGCGAAAAAATAAGAACATCAAGATCCGTATGTACTGGTAAGCGGTAATGTTGCTGCGCACACTAACAACAATGATTGATTATTATTTATTAGAATAATTATTTCTTGTATATATTCTTTTAGAGAATCTAATGGTTCTTGCTTCGCCATGAAGTGAAGTGAGATAGCTATTATCATGTGATATCGCATACCAAAGCAAAAGCATGACTTTGAGATCGCATACAAAACTAGCACCAAAGGTGGATAGATATAGAGCGCTCTATACCTTGAATATTCCATATTAAAGTTAACAAATAAACAAGGACAATTCTTTATCTAAGTATAAGTTAGAAAATAATAATTACGTATTAAAATTAAAAGTAAATAATAACGTCTGAAAGTAATAAGAAATATAAATACTCTTAATATGAAAAAAAATAACAATTCCGCATTGAAGTTGAAAATGAACAATGAAAAATTCGTATTAAAGTTGAAAATAAACACTAACAAATTCGTTTTAAGCTAAAAATAAACAATAACAAATTCGTATTAGTTAAAAATAAACTAAAACAAGTTCGTATTGAAGTTAAAAAAAATCCTTTCATATCAAAAGAAATTCCGTACTGAAGTTGAAAATGAAAATAAAATAACCCATTTTGTATTAAAAAATTGACAATACCTTATTGAAGTTAAAAAAAAAAAAAAACTTTCATATTGAAAAAAATAAAAATTCATATTAAAGTAAAAATAAAAAAAAAATCCATACCAATGTCAAAAATAAAAATAATTTCATATTAATGTAAAAATAAAGAAATAACTTCAATACTAAAGTTAAAATCTAAAAAGATAGGCATTAAAGCTAAAATATAAAAATTATTTTTTCACTCATACAAAAAAAAATCTAAATTGTCCACGATGATACATTTGACCGAATTAATTACATTTATAAAATAAGGTTTCGTCTTTCATTGCATAATGAAAGTAATTTGAAAGATAATAAATAAAAAAGTAAAGATAATTATGGATTTCTTTCGTGAAACTCTTTGAAATTGAGTATGCCTCTTCTTCACTCGTTTATTCATCTCTCTCTCTCTCTCTCTCTCTCTCTCTCTCTCTCTCTCTCTCTCTCTCTCTGAGATTATTCTTTTTTACCTGCCTTGATCTTCTTTCTATCTTCAAATTTTTTATAATAATAAAATCGATTGAGAGACTGAACATCGTCAAAATCAATCAATCTCGTGTTGTCTCTCTCTCTCTCTCTCTCTTCCTCTCTCTCTCTCTCTCCTCTCTCTCTCTCTCTCTCTCTCGTCATTAATTTAAAGTACTTTTCTTGTCAATTTTCTTTCTCTTATTACTGCCATCCCCTCCTCTCTCTCTCTCTCTCTCTCTCTCTCTCTCTTCTCTCTCTCTCTCTCTCTCATTAATTTAAAGTACTTTTCTTGTCAATTTTCTTTCTCTTATTACTGCCATCCTCTCTCTCTCTCTCTCTCTCTCTCTCTCTCTCTCTCTCTCTCTCTCTCTCTCTCTCTCTCTCTCATTAATTTAAAGTACTTTTCTTGTCAATTTTCTTTCTCTTATTACTGCCATCCCCTCCCCTACCCCAACTCTCTCTCTCTCTCGCTCTCTCTCCTCTCTCTCTCTCTCTCTCTCTCTCTCTCTCTCTCTCATTAATTTAAAGTACTTTTCTTGTCAATTTTCTTTCTCTTATTACTGCCATCCCCTCCCCTACCCCAACTCTCTCTCTCTCTCTCTCTCTCTCTCTCTCTCTCTCATTAATTTAAAGTACCTTCTTGTCAATTTTATCTTTCTCTTATTAATGTCATCCCTCCCCAACTCTCTCTCTCTCTCTCTCTCTCTCTCTCTCTCTCTCTCTCTCTCTCTCTCTCTCTCTCTCTCATTAATTTAAAGTACCTTTCATGTCAATTTTCTCTTTCTCTTATTAATGTCATCCCTCCCCAACTCTCTCTCTCTCTCTCTCTCTCTCTCTCTCTCTCTCTCTCTCTCTCTCTCTCTCTCATTAATTTAAAGTACCTTTCATGTCAATTTTCTCTTTCTCTTATTAATGTCATCCCTCCCCCAACTCTCTCTCTCTCTCTCTCTCTCTCTCTCCTCTCTCTCTCTCTCTCTCTCTCTCTCATTAATTTAAAGTACCTTTCTTGTCAATTTTCTCTTTCTCTTATTAATGTCATCCCTCCCCCAACTCTCTCTCTCTCTCTCTCTCTCTCTCTCTCTCTCTCTCTCTCTCTCTCTCTCTCATTAATTTAAAGTACCTTTCTTGTCAATTTTCTCTTCTCTTATTACTGCCATCCGCTCCCCTCCCCTCCCCCAACTCTCTCTCTCTCTCTCTTCTCTCTCTCTCTCTCTCTCTCTCTCTCTCTCTCTCTCTCTCTCTCTCTCTCTCATTAATTTAAAGTACCTTTCTTGTCAATTTTCTCTTACTCTTATTACTGCCATCCCCTCCTCTCTCTCCTCTCTCTCTCTCTCTCTCTCTCTCTCTCTCCTCTCTCTCTCTCTCTCTCTCTCTCATTAATTTAAAGTACTTTTCCTGTCAATTTTCTTTCTCTTATTACTGCCATCTGCTCCCCTCCCCTCCCCTCCCCCAACTCTCTCTCTCTCTCTCTCTCTCTCTCTCTCTCTCTCATTAATTTAAAGTACTTTTCCTGTCAATTTTCTTTCTCTTATTACTGCCATCCCCTCCTCTCTCTCTCT
>NC_090734.1:18222114-18229614 GCF_036898095.1 Palaemon carinicauda
ATAAATTTTGGACTAAGATTGCACTTTGGACCATGTATTGAACGTTTCCTTTGATGCCAGTAGGGGTGGGATGCTAAAAAACAACACACATCTTGACTAACATTATCTATCTATCTATCTACAGTATCTACATCAGGGGTTTCCAACCCTTTGGTTCTTCTGTACCCTTTGAGCATATTTATAGATTCCTGTGTACCCCTAAAATTGTGGATGAAAAAGAGAAATAATGAAAATATTTTTATATAAATCTATTATCCAATCTTAATTATTACATCATGTGTTGCGCAGTACTGGGTATTCTCTCAGATCCGATGTACACCCTGAAGAGTAAAAATGTACTACCTGAAGAGTAAAAAAGTACCACTGTACCATGTACCCCAGGTTGGGAATCTCTGATCTACAATGTCTCTTCAGCACTAACTTTTCCCTTACGTAATCAAACACCAGACTGTTGGACAAATGTTACATTATAACTAGACATGACCTTAAAAACTATATTCCTTAAAACTAAATAGTTCATAAAAACACACTCATTACCAAAATCCATAGAACCGAATGCCTGGTAAAGCAAAAAACAATATTCATATATCCCAAATGAAAACACTAACAAAACTTAAAACAAACAATAACCCAACCAAAATAAATATATGTATATACATATTGGTAAAATTACAGTTTCACCCAAAGATACATTTTTCTATCTTTTTTAAAGCTTAAACAGCGTGTTTTCAACGAATTTGACCTTTATTTCTGACAAATCAGATTTAGAGAATCACAGGCCCCTTTATTAACTACAATAATTGGGTTCCACAATGGAACATTGGGTTTTTTTTGGGTGCGAGAATACAGAAAAATGGTAAAATAAGAGAAGCAGTAAAACCTAAACACACCCGCCTAAAGTAACCTGGAAGAAAACGTACAAAATAAGAGAAGCTGTCTAACCTAAACACATCCACCTAACCTAAGAGAAAACAAATGAGAAGCTAAACACACCCACCTAACCTAACCTAGGAGAACGCACACAAGAGAAGCTGTCTAACTTAAGCAAACCCACGTAACCTACGTGAAAACATAAAATATGAGATTCTGTCTAACCTAAACACGCTCACCTAACCTACGAGACAATCTGTAAAATTAGACAATCTCTAACCTAAACACACTCAACTGAACCTAACCTATGAGAAAACGTACAACATAAGATAAACTTTCTAACCTAAAGACTCCCACCTAACCAAACCTATGAGAAAATGTATCAAATAAGAAGCTGTCTGACAAAAACACCCACCTAACCTAACCTAGGGGACAACAAACTAAGAAGCTGTCAAATAAGACAATTATGGGAGACCCCAGTGGGAAACCTGGTGGGGAATGGCCAAAAACGAGCGATTTGCAGCAATAATAATGACCAGAAATGCAAAATAAACACAAGATAAGCAGTTGAAAAAATACATAGTTAAGGGAAGTGCTGAAAATTAAAGTAGCAATGAACAATGATTCACTTAACATCCTTCTAATGATTTTTGCTCCACCATGGCTCGCTTCACTCGCAAAAAAACAAAAAAAAAAAAAAAAAAAAAGAAATCTATGTTCTGGCAATAGGTACTTGTTGCGCTGCGCTCGCAAGCCCCATGGGTCATTATTTCAGGGTTAATTTTTACTTTTACAAGAGCAACAATACCTATTCACTGAACGGAGAGCGTTTTCATCATAATCAATTGCCAAAATAGATGAAATTACACTAAATTTTGAAAAAGATTATATTTATAAATTAACAACCATTCTAATAACTGGATTGTTTATAAATTATAAGTTTGCCACAAATCAGGAAAGACGAGATTACTGGTAGGTGGTAACCATTTCCACCTGGGTAGACCTTTAGATATAGCTCGGGATCGAATACGGTCATAGAAATACACAGCTATGGTAATGAACCACTTCTCTGTGGGGTCTCACAGACAGAGGAGTTTAGGCCCCATTTCAGTGAATTCTATCAAGTCTGGGTTGACATTGTACTAGGGACCATGTATTTGTGAAGAATTTGTCGTAGGAACTTCACTTTGTCTCGGATCCGTTCAACCACGTGTTGTGGCGGAATCCACTTATACCAGAAAGTTCTAAGCTACTTGAACTAAGGTTTTGTTGTTCAGACGCCCGTGTTTACTGCTCAGCAAGAGCGCCGGTGTACTTGTTCTGTCAACTCATTTTGCTAATTTTGCACCTAATTTGTAACATTTTGTACCTTGGTCTACCTTCCTTTGTGTCGTTTACCTTCCCTAACCAACCTTAACCTTTCTAACTAACGTTCCCGTATACCTAGCACGTGTCCTTGTCCTAAAGAGCGAATTGGCGCAACATAATTTTAAGTCTTCTTACGAGTAACGTAGAAACTTAATAACACCAAGTCCGTTTCATTCCACGTGTTTGTTCCGAGATGGCGGATCTTGTTTACAGCCCAAACTAAGGGTGCGTAATTGTTTGCTACCGTAAGTGAATTACTGCGTGTAGTTCATTTAATTTCCTTTAGCGAGGAGATATTATTTGTGTCCTTTAGCGACGATATTTTTGTTTTACCTCCGCGTGAGGGAAATTTAATTTTGTTTAGCCTCCAAGAGAGTGCACTTTAAAATCTAAGTCATTGCCTCGTGCGCCTATCTACATTTTGAGTAGTTCAGTGGTCACCTTAGTGCGCCCGTAATTGTGAAATCGTCACAACAGTGTCAGCCTCGACCTGTTATTTTAACTTTTAACTTGAATCTTTGCATTCATAAGCCCGTGTGCTTTCTAATATGTTTCACTTTAAAGTAACTTAATTCAATAATTTATCGCCAGGTGCGTATATAATTCATTTTAGCAAAGTCTTTAAAGTCACGTGACCTGGGCATCGTCTGCTTTGTTGGACCCGGTCACTTTGAATGTTAACGTAATTTTGTGATTTACATTTTGATTTATCATTTAAACAATTTTTCCCTCACCATGAGTAAATTTAAATATTCAATTGTCACACTAGTAAATGTGTAAAGTTTCATTTTCCCATTCATTTGAAAATTCAGATTTGTCCTTTGTTTGCGTTAACGAATCCGTCTATCAAACGTGGTCAATCCAAGATGGCGGACTTCATGTTTAATGTAAACATCCCTCCACTGCCTAAGGCGGAAACACTTAGCCCCGAGGAGATTAACGCTAGGCTTAAGGAACAGGAATTAACATTCACCTTTGTTTGTGAGGACGCAGACCTAGCACTTCATGCTCTGGCTTCTGTGGATTTTCCCAGCATGGGTCCTGAAGCCGTGGGTCATTTTAAAAGTGAAATGAGTAAAGTAAAAGATGAACTTAACCATTACAAGAACTTTTGGAGACGTCATTACGACCATCCCATCGTTAAATTAAATTATCCAGTGCTTGCTGCCTGTTCAAGTAAAATTGAGATTGCCTTTAATAGCCTCATGGCTCATCCAAATTTAACTATTAAAGCTAATCAGTCTAATTCTTTTTCAAGGGCGACACCTTCAGTGACACGTCCTGTTGTAAATGTTATTAACGATCCCCTAGTTGATCCTTTTAATGTCTTGGCAGTAAAGTACAATGTAATTAATTTTGCATCAACTCCCCAACCTGTTCAATCTTCACATTCCAGTACCATGTTGCCAACACGGCTTACGATTAGTGAGTTTGTGTCAGTCCTACGTGCTCCGTCCTCAACTCCGAACCTTAAGCCACCAGCGTTTGATCGCCCTCAAGCCCCTTTGTCTTTACTGCCGGTGACAGTTCGTCCCGGAGGAAATACCATTCACAGTCTTAACGTGGACCCCCCTCGTGGTAGCGCAAATACCACTCAACCCAACCGTGTGCTTGAAGCCCAGCAGAGGCCTACACCGGTAAAGTCAGTCATTAAAACCGTACCATCCCAAGGACCAGCGCCCACGTTGCCTGAATGTCCTATTCTTAAGCCCGTAACTTCCGCTCCAATCCGTGTTGACGCTAAAACATCCACGTCAAAATCTGAAACCCGCTCTCAGAACGAGCCGCGTGAACGCAACCTTAGGAGTTTAGCAGTCAGAAAGGGACCTTTTGCACTGACGGTGGATTTAGTGAAGGTCACACATGTAGACCTAGCACCGGAGCTTAGAGCCTGTTTACGATTCACCTTGCTTAAGGATAACGGTACATTGAACGTCATTCATTATTTTCATTCAGTTTTATATGGCGCAATTGCAAGCCTTTATCATTTTTGCCAAGTCATTCTGCAGCATTTTTTCGGTCAATCCCATGCTTTAACTTTAAAACGTAAATTTAATTTTTGCCTTGACAATTTGTCATGTTACTATAATCCCCCTGACATCCTTCAGCTCGTGCTGAATATAACTTTTACTTTTAATGCTCCCTTTGCAAACGTTTTTCTTAAAACCGACATCCAAGACTTTCACAGTCAGAAATACGATGTCCCCATAGACCTAGTTCGTCTCGATTCGTCATTCAGGCTAGTGTCAAATAACCTTTTACCTTGTAACGCCGAGAAGGAATTAACTTTTCTCCTTTTCTCAGGCGATGAATGCAAAGTTTTCATTACGCCAGTAATTTTCTTTGTAAAATCATTTAATGTAAAACGTTGGGTGTCAGACCGGGATTGGGATTCACCCCCATAATTTTGAATTAATCATTGCCCGGACTTGTTGCTGAACTCGACCGTTATTGACTTACGTTTTGTTTGCTCTATCCGTACCCCTAGGGTGGGCCGAATTGAGTACTTTTAATCGTTCTATTATTATTGCATCGTACGTTTAAAGTTAAAATTGATCATATGCTTAACTTAACGCTTCCGTGAAGCATTGCCTGCGGGTCCAATTTTCCCCAAATTCACGTGAAAGCATAACTTTTGATTCAATTGATTTTAATTAACGCCAACAGCGTTTTGTTAACTTTAAACGGACGTTGATGTGAAGAACAACTTCACTCATCATTCAGCCAGTAACCTTATCTCGCTCATACTAACAAGTAGTTGAATCACATTTGCCGGAACTAACCCCTCTTCCTTTTTTCTCCCCTTTATCCCCAGGGTGTGAAAAATTTTCTTCACTCTTCTTCTTTCAATCGTATTTTTAGCTCTCTTCTACTAATACTATAGCTACCCCTTAAACGTTCTCTCCTACATTCAGTTTTCTTTAACGAAACATAGGGAGGACTAATCTAAACTTAAACTTATTGACAGTCGCGCACGCCATGCTCGTGACGTCACAGCGTAGATACGCACAACAGAGGGCCTTAGTGGTAACCCCGGCGTATGTTGGTTCTTTCCTTAAACTACATGGGTCGAGATTAAATTCCTAAACTGCATTTTTAATATAAATTCCAATACTGCTAAATTAATGCATCTTATATTTCTCAATACCAATTAAGGTTTGTTAATTTTAAGATGTATGCCCATCGCACCAGTCCATTGCTGATTAATCATTTAAATTATTAATTTTTAGCAAGCCAGAATAGGTAGGATTGTTGTATATATAAACTCCCTTTGAGCAGCAAGATTTCTCTAAAGTATTTAGTAAAAAATCCTGCCTCCTCTGCACTCCTTGCAACAATACATTGCCCTGTCCTGAAGTCCCGATATGGCACCCCCAATGGATTACCGCGCGCATCATGACCGTCACTTGTTTGGCAAGGTGAAGCCAGGTGATCTCCTCGACCTAAGGGTCGAGCCCATTCAACTAGAAGCTGTTGTGACCGACTGTCCGGCCCGGTCAGTTAATCCGTGCACCTCTGGCTCACCCCAATACCCCTCTTCCAAAACGTGACTCACCAAGGAGTCCTGTGGCTGCCGGCTGAAGACAGTGAAGGAGTGGAACCTGGGAACCTTAATTACCACAAACGAGGATTCTTGGGGTGAGCCAGGCAAGAGTGCAAAGTGCGACCAGGTCAACAGCTATCACCGGCATAGGACTAATCTTCAAAGGAGTGCAGGTACTACATCAATGGCCATAGTTATTCCCCCATTATTTAGCTTAGACTAATTTTAACTTGATAGGGAACCTGGGTTTTACACTATTCGGACTGTGTGCGGTGGGATTGTGTGTATATATTTTTTTGGGATATTAATTTCTGGTTTGAGACTAGCTTAGTCTCTGGGTCACGTGGGCCACGTGCCTGACCCCATTTTGATTTTTGATTGTTGCAGACCACGTGTCTAACCTATCATTTTTATTATTTTGAATTGCTTTTAATTTGCATTCCTTTTATTATTCCATTTTTGTGTTGTTAAGATGTCCGTCTTCTTTTAATGTAAATTTGTGAATAAATCAATATTAGGTATTTTTTGCTGCCTCATTTATTTAATGTTTAAACTGGGAATATTTAAAGAGTAAACCTAAGTAAGTCTATAGGTGGTAACAGCGAGGAACTTTGCATTAATATATTTGCTTCGAAGGTAAAGATCCTTATCTTTAAACTTTTAAACTACTTTACATCACTGCTCCCATTTTGGATTTTGTCTAACTACATTAACGTAAAATACCTGTCCAGCCTCTCATTGGGGTAGCTGGGATGGAGCCGGAACAGAGCCTGAGAATGAGATGACTATAGACCTGACAAAGCTAGAGTAGGCCATAAATTACATGTATATTCTACGTGTGGAGTACTCCGGCCTCTGGACAGTAAAATTTCCCCCTTTTGTATTTAAGAGTGATGGTTAGTGAATTGTGACAGTAAAGTATTAGCAGGCTGTTTGTGCCCCGAGAGTAAGTGCTCATATCCTCCCCAGTTGAACTTTATGTAACTGTTATAAGGAGACTTTCCCGGACTAAGTTCCCACTCAGAACACACCATAAAAAATTCTCCACAGTATTGATCGTTTCCCGTGATGCCAATTGGTGCGGGATAGATAGAAAAAAAAAGAAAAGAAAAAAAAAACCACCTTGACTAACAATGTCTATCTGTCTATTGGGGATGGCAAAAAAACCACTCATTGACTCATTATCTATTCATCTATCTATCGATCTATCTACAGTATCTACACCAAGGGTTCCCATCCCTTTGGTTCTTCTGTACCCTTTGAGCATATTTATAGATTCCTGAGTACCCCTAAAATTATGGATGAAAAAGAGAACTAATGAATATTTTGATATAAATCTATTATCCAACCTTAATTATTACATCATGTGTTGCGCAGTACTGGGTATTCTCTCAGATCCGATGTACACCCTGAAGAGTAAAAATGTACTACCTGAAGAGTAAAAAAGTACCACTGTACCATGTACCCCAGGTTGGGAATCTCTGATCTACAATGTCTCTTCAGCACTAACTTTTCCCTTACGTAATCAAACACCAGACTGTTGGACAAATGTTACATTATAACTAGACATGACATTAAAAACTATATTCCTTAAAACTAAATAGTTAATAAAAACACACTCATTACCATAATCCTTAGAACTAAATACCTCGTAGAGCAAAAAAAACAACATTCATATATTCCAAATGAAAACACTAACAAAACTTTAAACAAACAAT
>NC_090734.1:18234614-18249614 GCF_036898095.1 Palaemon carinicauda
ATGGTTTGATTTTGGAGTGTCCTTCTCCTCTAAGAGCTGCTTACCATGGCTAAAGAGTCCCTTCTACCTTTAGACAATATGGAATCCTTCATAATCCTCTATGTTTTCTTCGGCATTTACCTTAGCTCTTTCAAAATGGCTGGATTTGTTATAAAAAAAAAATACTCCACTTGGCTTCATCATCAGGAAAAATAAAACTAATTTCGAAATAATTATAAAAATAAGACGAAAGGTAAAGAAAAACACTCTGAGCGTGCAGACCTCCACCACGGCAGCTTATTTCTCGAAACCAGCTTGCCTTTCCCAGAAGCAATTTAGACCGTAGGTGTATTTGAAGTCTGTGTGACAACTATGTGCGAACTTGGGATTAAGGTTAGGGTTAAATCGGTCGACCTTTTGCTCGACCTTAACCTTGACCTTTGACCTAGGACTTTGAAAAATGAATCGTTTCCACATCTCAACATGACAATTAATCCCTGAAAGTTTCACTACTCTATGATTAAAATTGTGGCCAAGGAATTGTTCACAAAAAACAACAAACGAACGAACAGGGGCGAAAACATAACCTCCTCTCAACTTCGTTGGCGGAGCTAATTAAATCTTACCTAAACAAACAAATTAAACGACTCGTCAAAGCCCACGGCAGATGAGCTATGTCTTGAAAGGTTAAAGATCACGTAAGTAAAAAAGAACAGTTACGAAAGTAGCTATTATTGTGCATGCAAATAACTTTTCCGTTCAAAGTATATTAAGCGCTGCTCTGAAATAGAATCTGTGGGATGGGATGAGAGAGAGAGAGAGAGAGAGAGAGAGAGAGAGAGAGAGAGCTGCCTACGAGACGATTAAAAATGGCAAGGAACAGAATACCAAAAGGCAAACTGGATTACCATATGGTGAACGTTGTTTGTGGCAATCAATTCTTGCTCTGGCAAACGTCATAAGCACTATATTTAAAAGTTTAAAAACCACTTGTGAATGGCAGAGGCAAAGGACAATGACAACAGTGTTACCAGATGGGTTAGCCTAAAAATCCCCAAAACTCATGATAAAAAATCCCCAAAACAACCCAAAAATCCCCATTATCACAATTATACTTTTTTCTTATCCTGTAGGCATTACTAATATAGAAATTACTCACTATACTTCATGTAAATGCAAGAAAATTAATTGCAACAATAGAAAGGTTTACTCATCTTTGTTTCTTCAGCATAGAAATTTGTACGGAATATCCCCATCAGACACCAAAAATCCCCAAATCTAGGGATAAATTCCCATACCTGGCAACACTGAGTGACAATGCCTTAGCAGGACAATGGCCTTGAGACTAACCATATAAACGTATGATCAGCACCCAAGCCCTAACGTTGTTTATGCCAAAAAATGCCATAAACTCCCGATTTAAAGGCCGCTCATGAATGGCACGGGCAAGGAACAGTGACAATTCCCTAGAGACTGACTATATATACATATGATCAGCGCCAAAGTCCGTCTCTACCTGTCTCTACCCAAGCTAGGATCAGGAAGGGCCAGGCATTGGCTGCTGATGACTCAGCAGCTAGACCTATAGGCTCCCCAAAAACCTCATCTTTACCTCACAAAGATGGTGAGGCTGCAGCGACCAAGAAAAAAACGTGTCTGAGCGGGAATTGAACCCCAGTCTGGCGTTCACCAGTCAGGGACGTTACCACATCGGCCACCACAACCCTAAGCTTCCGATTTAAAGGTCGCTGATGAATAGCAGGGGCAAGGGACAGTGACAATACCCTAGACACTGATCACATATACGATCAGCGCCCAACCAATCTTTCTACCCAAGCTAGGATTAGGGAGGGCCAGGCAATGGCTGCTGGTGACTCAACAGGTAGACCTATACGCTCCACAAAACAACCCCATCCTTAGCTCACAAGGATGGTAAGGTTGCAGTCACCACAAGAAACTATCGAGGTTGAGCAGGACTAACCCCAGGCAGGGACGTTTCTAATAGGCCACCACAACTCCAAATTTCGGAGATTTACAATAACAATATAGGTTTTTAATGAAGGAGAGTTAATGATCTGAAACTATGTCTAAAGGTTTAAAGGTCGCTCATGAATGGCAGAGGCAAGGGACAGTGGCATTGCCCTATCGAGTAGGACAATGCCCTACAGACTGAACATATGTACAGTACATATGATCTGCGCCCAAACCCCCTCTCCATCAAGCCAGGACCAAGGAGGGCCAGGCAATGGCGGCTGATGACTCAGCAGATAGACCTATAGGCTTCCCCGAACTGGAAATAAAGCCATCTCTGTCTATCTATCTATTTTTCCTCCTCACTATTGTTTATCTAATTCTATATCGCTTACTTTCAGTGGGTTTTTTACTAACTTTGACCACGAAGACCTTTCCAATTAATTATTATTATTATTATTATTATTATTGTTATTATTACTAGCCATACTACAATCCTAGTTGGAAAAGCAAGATGCTATAAGCCCAAGGGCTCCAACAGGGAAAAATAGCTCAGCGAAGAAAGGAAAATAGGAAATAAATAAATGATGAGAATAAATTAACAATAAATCATTCTAAAAACAATAACAACGTCAATACAGATATGTCCTATATAAACTATTAACAACGTCAAAAACAGATATATCGTATATAAACTATAAAAAGACTCATGTCAACCTGGTCAACATGAAAGAATAAAAACTTTCAACTTTCTAAGGTTCGAATCCTTTCAAAGGATGTTTCCCTTTTGCAAGATTTGACTGAGTCACTAATGGCAGTGAAAGGGTTAATCAACACGTCTTAGTCAGGCCTTATTTGTTGAGAGCATATTGTATAGGGTCCGTACTTAGTTTATTTATTTCCTTATTTCCTTTCCTCAGTGGGCTATTTTCCCTTGTTGGAGCCCTTGGGCTTATGACATCCTGCTTTTCCAAATAGGGTTGTAGGTTAGCAAGTAATAATAATGATAATAATAATAATAATAATAAAATTAATAATAGTTTCTTTGGTCGCTGCAACCACACCATCCTTGTGAGCTAAGGATGGGGGGGGGGGGATTTAGGGGTGCCTATAGGTCTGTCTGCTGAGTTATCAGCAGCCATTGCCTAGCCCTCCTTGGTCCTAACTTGGGTGAAGAGGGGCCTTGGGCGTTGATCTCTAAGGGCATTGTACTACTCGATAGGGTAATGTCACTGTCATTGCCTCTGCTATTCATGAGCGGCCTTTAAACCTTTAAACCTCTCTCTCAAAAAAAAAAAAGAAAAAAAAAAGTTATTGCTCCCTCATCTTCCAAAAAGTGAGGTAAACTTTGCTTCATCTGAATGATACAAGACAAAACTTTGAAACACGAAACTTTGTCAAAAGAAACTTTAAATAAAAAAAAAAACGCAAACCTTCCCGAAACACATGTAAACACTTCCGTCCCGGAAGTGAAGCTACGAGGGAGAAATCTTTTTATTCATTCCATAAGTTAGCGGCATTTGCAAGCCGAGATCTCGGCGATTATCGCTTTTAAAAATAAAGGTTTGAGGATTCCGTGGCCTCGGGGAAATATGCAACAGCTGTAGCAACACCGAGTGATATGATCAATCGATCAATATTGCGAATGGTAAGCTGAATAGATGTGGGAACAGAATCTTCTTTTGATTCATTTCATTGACGAAATGTAAACTTTTAATACGGGGTTTTATGGGAATAAGTTCTTCCGCCATTCAGGTGTATAACTAGGCTGGTTCTCTCTCTCTCTCTCTCTCTCTCTCTCTCTCTCTCTCTCTCTCTCTCTCTCTCTCTATATATATATATATATATATATATATATATCTGGAAGAGAGAGAGAGAGAGAGAGAGAGAGAGAGAGAGAGAGAGAGAGAGAGAGAGAGAGAGAGATACTGTACAAGGCTATCTTCATTAATGGACAGAACATTATATACCGGTATACTGTATTCATATATATATATATATATATATATATATATATATATATATATATATATATAAATATATATATATATATATACACTATATATATATATATATATATATATATATATATATATATATATATATACATACTGTATATATATACATATATATATTAGAGATTCAGCAAGTAGCTAATCTGGCGTCTATATAAGCATTGAGTTTTGCAAAGCGTTGTTGTGCAAGATGCAAAACTACAATTTCAGCCTCTTAGCAACGCTATCTATTAATTCGATCAATAAAAGACATATAAGAAAGTTATATAACACTACCCTAATATTTGTCTCCTTTTACAGCCTAAATATATAACTACCTTACTTTCTGTCTCCTCTTCTCATATATATATAAACGCTTCTGTTTCTAAAACTGAAAACAAAATTAATAATGTATTAGACAACGACATATTGACATCACGTAAACAGCATTTAATTATTGAAACATAAAAAAAAAAAAAACAGTAGACGACAACTGCATCTGACTATGAGATGGAATAGATGAGACTATCTACTTTACAATGAGACTTTTCTCATCTGCCTCTTTCCAACATGGCCGCCGAGTACTCAACAACAATGGAACTTTCCTCCTCTGCCTCTTTCCAACATGGCTGGTGAGTACCTAACAACAATGGGACTTTTCTCATCTGCCTCTTTTCAACAAGGCCGCCGAGTACCCAAAAACAATGTGACTTTCCTCATCTGTCACTTTCCAACATGGCCGCCGAGTACCAAACAACAAAGGGACTTTCCTCATCTGCTTCTTTTCAACATGGCCGCCGAGTACCCAACAACAATGGGACTTTCATCGTCTGCCTCTTTCCAACATGGCCGCCGAGTACTCAATAACAATGGGACCTTTCTCATCTGCCTCTTTCCAACATGGCCGCCGATAGAGAAGTTGCCAGGGGGACGGTGTTCCTCTAGACTCAATTTCTCTTGTTTAACAATTGCAGCAAAAAAGCTAAAAGTAATTATCGTTGCTCAATAATTTTAATTAAATATCGCAAAGAGAAAAGGCTAGCATTAATTGAACTAATTAATATTCCCCATTTTTTGTCAGCCACGTAAATATGTTGTTTTTGGTTTTGATGGAAAAAAATATTTTTCATCAATTACGTAATATGATTGACATTAGATAAAAAGGCTGAGGTAAAGTTTTACAGGAGTATGGGAAAACGGAAGCTAGAAGAGAATTAAAAAAAAATAATAATAATACATATCTTTTGCTGCCTACTGTGGAAGACTGAGTTAGGATCATGTTTTTAAACAAATCTAAATTTGATATTATGTATAAAAGTCTAACAAAAAATTAGTACAATAACCTTCCTAAGATATACCTAGATTTGTGTTGATTTTTTTGTGTTTTCCATTTTTAAAACATTAATATCCTTGCTCGAAGGCTCCTCTTCCCTAACAAAATCCTACGACTTAGCTGAACTGACCTAGGATGCAACGTTATTACTCACTGAACAAACAAGTATATCTGGATGGTAAATGTGAAGTAATGTTTATGAAGGTTAGCATTAATGGTGTAAGTGTAGAATTCATTAACCATTTCAGTGCCACTGGTGACTTAGTCAAAATTTGAAAAAGGGTAACATGTTTAAAATCCCCCAAACCATAGAAAGTTGGTATTCATTGGAAAGTTCTTAATAAGAGCTTTTCAATAAAGATAAAAAAAAACTACAGTATCTGTGGTCTTGATACTTGCTACATCAGAAGTTTGGTTGAATTTATATAAGCTGGCAGTGAAAGGGTATAAAGTTGGCCCTTAAACAAAACGGAACATACTGATGCTGGATCTACTCACGATCGGCATATAGACATTGAGGGTGAGGCAATCCTCCGACATCTCGTACTCTCTGATGTGTTTCTGTTGCATGTACAGGTACTTCTTTCTCTGCTCCTTGGCCCCTCTTCTTCTGTGGTTGCGGCCTCCATGGCTGTTACCCGCTGTCTGTTGCTTCCCTGGAACCTGTTCGGCACTGCTGGAATGCTTTCCTTGGTGCTCCCGCGAGTCTATCCACCCTCGAGTGCTTGTGTCACTACCGTCTCTATCTTCCAGGGAAGCTAGGGGTACCAACTTACCCTCAGTCCAGGAATCCGTGACGATTTCACTCTTAAATTCACTCGTTTCAGAGACCGTGTCTTTGTTTGGGATCTTTTCATCTGCGGCTTGAATTATGTGCTTGAGTCTCTGAAGCAGAATCGTACTGTTGGGTCTATGTTTAAAATGTGTTTCGTCAGTGGTTGTTTCGTGACTATTGCTACGGGTATGACTCTCACTTATATCGCTTTTGTTATTATGAGTACGGCTACTATCTTTACTACTACTATAATTACTATTAACTCTAACACTAGGTGTTTCACTAAAGGTTCCACCTGGTGTCCTACTAGTCCTGTATACCCCTGGGGTTTCAGGGTCCACGTTTTCTTTGACACTTTCAGAAGAAGAACTACTCTTATGGCACCCCTTCCCTTCCACTCCTGCTGTCTCCCCGTTACATCCTTCTTCTCTCTTCATTTTTTGTGCCTTCTGAGCCTTCTCCACTCCCATTCGGAGTTCGTCTTGCAACTCCTCGACTTGCTCCTCATACAAGTCAGTTCCAAGCTCAGCCACCAGAGCCCGTTTCAGCTGATCTTCCAGATGACCTAGATCTACATTAGACTCCACTGTGTCCCAGACGTCTGTTTCCAATGGCTGGTAGCATACTGCCCCAAATTCTCTAGCCTCTAGGATCCCCTTCCAGGAGCCATACTCGACTGGTGCCTGAAAAACCAAAGATAAAATACTGAGCAATGGTTACTAATTAACTTATACAATAATTATTCATATGTGTAATTGGTTCATTAAAAATTCTAATTTATGTAAGTAAGGGTCAAGTGTGCGAAAGAAATCAGACAATAGTTTGAAAATATTTGAAAAAAGGCTTCATGTAACATACATACCTATAGTCAAAGCTTATAATGAAATTAATAGGGAAGTAATGTTGAGAGAACTGATGATATGTGACATAGCACAAATTGTTAAGAGCAATTCAAACTTTTAATTACAAAAGCAGAATGTGGATGAAGACCTTTTGACAAACAAAATGAGATTAGGAAATGTAAAATGTTACTTTCTCTAAAAAGATAAGTACTTAATCTGATGGTCCTACCAGTATTAACTTATGCATCATCGGAAACATGGAACTTTACTAAAGCCTTTGAACTTAAGCTAGTTACTACTCAAAGAGCTATGGAAAGAATAATGATGGGAATAGCACTAAGAGAAAGAAAATGAGCAACATGGATACGAGAGCAAACTAAAGTAGAGGATAATATAACATGTAAGAAAAAGAAATGGACACGGGTAGGATATATAATGAGAATAATAGATAATAGATGGACATTAACAATAATAGAAGAAGCCCGTAGAGATTGCAAACAGAGCAGGAGAAGGAAGAAAAGACGATGGATTGACGAGCAAAGAAAATTTGTGGGTATAGACGGACATAAAAAAACCATTAACAGACGTGTGTGGTAGGCCATATTTGAGACCTTTGTCTTGTAATGGAATCTATCTATCTATATACCAAGGCACTTCCCCCAATTTTGGGGGGTAGCCGACACCAACAATGAAACAAAACAAAAAGGGGACCTCTACTCTCTATGTTCCTTCAGCCTAATCAGGGACTCAACCGAGTTCAGCTGGTACTGCTAGGGTGCCACAGCCCAACCTCCCACATTTCCACCACAGATGAAGCTTCATAATGCTGACTCCCCTACTGCTGCTACCTCCGCGGTCATCTAAGGCCCCGGAGGAAGCAGCAGGGCCTACTGGAACTGCGTCACAATCGCTCGCCATTCATTCCTATTTCTAGCACGCTCTCTTGCCTCTCTCACATCTATCCTCCTATCACCCAGAGCTTTCTTCACACCATCCATCCACCCAAACCTCGGCCTTCCTCTTGTACTTCTCCCCTCAACTCTTGCATTCATCACCTTCTTTAGCAGACAACCATTTTCCATTCTCTCAACATGGCCAAACCACCTCAACACATTCATATCCACTCTAGCCGCTAACTCATTTCTTACACCCGTTCTCTCTCTCACCACTTCGTTCCTAACCCTATCTACTCGAGATACACCAGCCATACTTCTCAGACACTTCATCTCAAACACATTCAATTTCTGTCTCTCCATCACTTTCATTCCCCACGACTCCGATCCATACATCACAGTTGGTACAATCACTTTCTCATATAGAACTCTCTTTACATTCATGCCCAACCCTCTATTTTTTACTACTCCCTTAACTGCCCCCAAAACTTTGCAACCTTCATTCACTCTCTGACGTACATCTGCTTCCACTCCACCATTTGCTGCAACAACAGACCCCAAGTACTTAAACTGATCCACCTCCTCAAGTAACTCTCCATTCAACATGACATTCAACCTTGCACCACCTTCCCTTCTCGTACATCTCATAACCTTACTCTTACCCACATTAACTCTCAACTTCCTTCTCTCACACACCCTTCCAAATTCTGTCACTAGTCGGTCAAGCTTCTCTTCTGTGTCTGCTACCAGTACAGTATCATCCGCAAACAGCAACTGATTTACCTCCCATTCATGGTCATTCTCGCCTACCAGTTTTAATCCTCGTCCAAGCACTCGAGCATTCACCTCTCTCACCACTCCATCAACATACAAGTTAAACAACCACGGCGACATCACACATCCCTGTCTCAGCCCCACTCTCACCGGAAACCAATCACTCACTTCATTTCCTATTCTAACACATGCTTTACTACCTTTGTATAAACTTTTCACTGCTTGCAACAACCTTCCACCAACTCCATATAACCTCATCACATCCCACATTGCTTCCCTATCAACTCTATCATATGCTTTCTCCAGATCCATAAACGCAACATACACCTCCTTACCTTTTGCTAAATATTTCTCGCATATCTGCCTAACTGTAAAAATCTGATTCATACAACCCCTACCTCTTCTAAAACCACCCTGTACTTCCAAGATTGCATTCTCTGTTTTATCCTTAATCCTATTAATCAGTACTCTACCATACACTTTTCCAACTACACTCAACAAACTAATACCTCTTGAATTACAACACTCATGCACATCTCCCTTACCCTTATATAGTGGTACAATACATGCACAAACCCAATCTACTGGTACCATTGACAACACAAAACACATATTAAACAATCTCACCAACCATTCAAGTACAGTCACACCCCCTTCCTTCAACATCTCAGCTTTCACACCGTCCATACCAGATGCTTTTCCTACTCTCGTTTCATCTAGTGCTCTCCTCACTTCCTCTATTGTTATCTCTCTCTCATTCTCATCTCCCATCACTGGCACCTCAACACCTGGAACAGCAGTTATATTTGCCTCCCTATTATCCTCAACATTCAGCAAACTTTCAAAATATTCCGCCCACCTTTTCCTTGCCTCCTCTCCTTTTAACAACCTTCCATTTCCATCTTTCACTGTCTCTTCAATTCTTGCGCCAGCCTTCCTTACTCTCTTCACTTCTTTCCAAAACTTCTTCTTATTCTCTTCATATGACTGACCCAATCCCTGACCCCACCTCAGGTCAGCTGCCCTCTTTGCCTCACGTACCTTGCGCTTTACTTCCACCTTTTTCTCTCTATATTTTTCATACTTCTCTATACTATTACTCTGCAGCCATTCTTCAAAAGCCCTCTTCTTCTCTTCCACTTTCACCTTCACTCCTTCATTCCACCATTCACTGCCCTTCCTCATGCTGCCTCCAACAACCTTCTTGCCACATACATCACTTGCAATCCCAACAAAATTTTCTTTTACTAACTTCCATTCCTCCTCTAAATTACCAGTTTCTCTTACTCCCACCTCATCATATGCCATTTTCAACCTTTCCTGATATTTACTTCTTACCCCCGGTTTTATTAGCTCTTCAATCCTCACTACCTCCCTTTTACATCCACCTACTCTATTCCCCCACTCTTTTGCTACAACTAATTTTCCTTCCACCAAAAAATGATCAGACATACCGTTAGCCATACCCCTAAACACGTGCACGTCTTTCAATCTTCCAAACATTCTTCTAGTTACCAACACATAATCCATTAATGCCCTTTCTACTACTCTTCCATTTGCCACTCTTACCCATGTATACTTATTCTTATCTTTCTTTTTAAAGAAGCTAGCACCTATTACCATCTCTTGTTCAACACACATGTCTACCAGTCTCTCACCACTCTCATTTTCACCTGGTACGCCATACTTACCAATGACACCTTCTACCTCTCCAGCGCCCACTCTAGCATTTAAGTCACCCATAACAACTACATAATTCCTTCTACCCAGTCCTTCTACACACCTAGTTAAATCATTCCAGAACTCATTCCGATCTTCTTCACTTTTCTCACTACCTGGCCCATACGCACTGACAAACGCCCAACATTCCCTACCCAACCTAACCCTTACCCACATTAACCTAGATGATATCTCCTTCCATTCCACTACTTTACCTGTCATCCATTCACTCAGCAATAACGCCACACCCTCTCTCGCTCTTCCCCTTTCAATCCCAGACACTCTACCAGACATATCACCAAACATCACTTCACCCTTTCCTTTCATCTTTGTCTCACTCAAGGCCAATACATCCATCCTTCTACTTCTAAACATACTTCCAATCTCACATCTTTTACTCTCTATCGTACTACATCCACGCACATTTAAACACCCCAAAACTAGAGTGCGGGGAGCAGTCACTCTCCCCCCAGCTCCATCTCCTTGTCGATGTCTCGTAGGAATTTTTTTACAGGAGAGGGGGTTCCCAGCCCCCTCGTCCCGTCCCTTTTAGTCGCCTCTTACGACACGCAGGGATAACGTTGGCGCTATTCTAATTTTTATATGCCCCCGCGGCCACAGGGGGAATAGCAACGGATTATGATGATGATGATGAAGATGATAATATATATATATATATATAATATATATATATATATATATATATATATATATATATATATATATATATATATGTGTGTGTGTGTGTGTGTGTGTGTGTGTGTGTGTGTGTATTCGTGAGCATGTGAGATTGGGTGACTATAATGAATTGGGGAAAAATAAGTTTATCCTGGAGAATTTGAATTATCTGGTATATATTGCCCATATCAAATATCGATTAATGTTTGTCAGTAAGTCTGCATTATCAGAAAATTATACCATCAAGTATAGATCGATATCTATCTATCTATCTATCTATCTATCTATCTATCTATATATACATATGTATATATATATATATATATATATATATATATGTATATATATATATGCATATATATATACACACACACACACATATATATATATATATATATATATATATATTAGCATATATATACACACATATGTACAGTATAAATCTATATATTATATTAAAGAGGACAAAATCAGGAGCAGAAAAATATGATAATGAAATATAAAGACCAAACAAAAAGAAATAAGAGTTTACAGGAAAGAAAGAAGGAGGAAGAAGAGAAGGGAAAGGGGGTTAGGGACAGAACCAGGAGTGGGGGAGGGGGGAAGGGGGGGGGATTGAGAAGAGGAGTAAGAAAGAGGGGTCCTGCAGTTGACAGCTTGACGGCCACCTGACCCCCTTGTGTGTAACGCACGTGTGTAATGGAAAATCTACACAGTCTTAGAACACGTCTATTAGGTTACAATGGCTGGGAAATTTCTCTCTCTCTCTCTCTCTCTCTCTCTCTCTCTCTCTCTCTCTCTCTCTCTCTCTCTCTCTCTCTCTCTCTCTCTCATATGCAACATATCAACGTCACCTTCAGACGCTGTGGCTGGGTTGTTCACGTGGTCTTAGACTATTAATAATCTTAAGAGTAATGTGTTTGGATATACACATACATAAACTTAGTTAGACACATACAGACAAACGCAAACATACGCGCGCGCGCACATACGCACACACACACACACATATATATATATATATATATATATATATATATATATGTGTGTGTGTGTGTGTGTGTGTGTTTGCGTTTGTGTGTAACTAAGATTATTTATGTGTATATCTAAACACATTACTCTTAAGATTATTAATAGTATAAGACCACACACGCAAAAATACACGCACACAAAAACACACAGGGACACACACACACGCACACACACACACACTCACACACATATATATATATATATATATATATATATATATATACATATATACAGTATACACACATATACATACATATATAAATATATATATATATATATATATATATATATATATATATATATATATATATATATATATATATATCTATACACATTGTTCTATTCGCATTTCCTTAAAAAAAGTGACACAAGAAATGTAAAGACAACAGTTTCACAAAAAATCTATGGGGATGAAGTTGCTACACCTACATCCTTTCTCTGGTATCCTCCATTTATAACCTAATGTATTGGAGAGCGATAAGCCGGGAGCGACCCACGGACTACGTAAACGTGAACCGAACGTATGCCTCATTATTTCACACAAACAAACAGATTGTCAACACCAGATGCAAGAAATATTATCGTCGCCGGCTTCAGGTGATAAATTAAGTAGTTAATTCCATCCTGTTCGTAATACTAGGCAGGCAGTTAAATATAATAGCCAGGCCTTCTCCATCAAGAGGCTCAATACTTAACAGTATTTTAGAAGTTTTATTCCAGCTGTGACCAAGTTGTGGAATCATCTTCCTATTCGGGTAGTTGAATCAGTAGAACTTCAAAAGTTTAAAGTTGCGGCAAATGGTTTTATGTTGAACAGGCAGACAAAAGTCCTTTCATAGTTTATATATGAAATATCTGTTTTGACGTTGTTACTGTTTTTAGAATGATTTATTATTAACATGTTCTCATCATTTATTTATTTCCTTACTTCCTTTCCTCAGTGGGGTATTTTTCCCTGTTGGAGCCCTTGGGCTTATAACATCTTGCTTTTCCAACTAGCGCTGTAGCTTGGCCAGTAATAATAATAATAATAATAATAATAATAATATATTCAGTGACTGTTCAGCCATAACTCCCTCTGCTTTCTGTATCCTATTTGAGATCAGTAAAGAACCTCTTGAATGGGGGGAATTAGAATGAACTCGTAAAAAACTGCAGGTGGCATTTGCTTGCGGGTTCTAAAAGAGACCGAGACGTCAAGCTGGTATTTTAGTCTTTATAGTTCAATCTCTGTCAAAAGACGGTATTTTTTATTTTTTTTTTATTTATTTTTATTTTTTTTTTTTATACTGAGAGACCGCGACACTGAATACTGCTGTGAATAAGTCGGGTGTTTAAAGGTTTAAAGGCCGCTCATGAATGGCAGAGGCAAGGGACAGTGACATTACCCTATCAAGCAGGACAATGCCCTAGAGACTGACCATATTACATTTAATCAGCGCCCAAGGTGCCTCTCCAACCAAGCTAGGAGCAAGGAGGGCCAAGCAATGGCTGCTGAGCACGCAACAGATAGACCAAACACCCCATCCTTAGCTCACAAGACTGGTGAGGTTGCAGCGACGAAACGAGCTAACGAGCTTGAGCGGGACTCAAACCCCAGTCTGGCAATCACCAGGCAAGGATGCGACCACCAGGCCACCACAAAGACATTTATCAAATAAAGAATGATTTAGATTTTTAGGAAGTTTAAAGAGGAATGAGGCTAAGTTCTGCATTCTCCAATGTAGTGGTTTGTTGATACTTAAGTGATTGGATTCTTAATTCATGATCGGTCTGCTCTTGAAGAAGTATGATGAGATCCTGTGGTTCCCAGTCCTCTGATGAGAGAATTATTGTTTCATAGTTATTCCTTCTTTGTGAAATACACAGAAGAACTAGACAGGAAAATGTATATAATCAGAAGAAGAGAGGTTTCATGAATGACTATAATAAAAAGAAGATTAAGAAGAACTGAGAGGGCATCTAAGATCTAGAAAAAGGTGTCATACAAGACAATAAAAAGAATAAAGAAAAATGAAAAACAATCAGAAAGTTATCATATGAGAAAATAAGAAAGGAATAAAATAAAATAAAAAAGAACTAGAGAAGGTGCCATTCAAGACAATAGAAAAGGAATAAAGTAAAATGAAAAGAACTAGTAAAGGTGCCATACAAGACAATAAAAAAATGAATAAAGAAAAATAAAAGTTCTAGAAAAGGTGCCATTCAAGACAATAAAAAGAATAAAGTAAAATAAAAAGAACTAGTAAAGGTGCCACACAAGAAAATAAATGAAAAATATATAAAAATAAAAAAGAACTAAAAAAAGGTGTGATACAAGACAATAACAAAGAATAAATAAAATTAAAAAAGAACTAGAAAAAGGTAGGCTACTATACAAGACAATAATAAAAGAATAAAGAAAATTTGAAAAAAAGAACTAGAAAAGGTGCCATAAAAGACAATAAAAAAATAAAGAAAAAGAAAAAAAGAACTAGAAAAAGGTACCACACAAGACAATAAAAAAAAGAATAAAGAAAAACAAAGACATAAGGCCTTGAAGATTTCTCCAGATAAAAGAGGACTGTTAATGACCCAATTGTCCAAACAGAGCCGGAACCCAATTGAGGTCACCCTTAATTAGATAATTATCCAGGTAGCTGAACTTCACCTGGTAAGGCCACTGCCCCTTCAAGGTGGCAACCCCGTTTCAAAAAATAAAAACTGCCGTTTGAAAAATTAATCGCACTCAAACTTCCGGCTTGAGTGAAAAAAAAAAAAAAAAAAAAAACTGCCGTTGGAAAAATTAATCGCGCTCAAACTTAAAAAAAAAGAAAAAAAAAAGTCGGATTAATTCTCTGTTACGTTGAATAAATGTTATTTTTTTTTTTTTACCAAATAATGCTCCATTAGGGTTGTAGTGGCCGATACGGTAACGTCCCTGACTGGTGAACGCCAGACTGGGGTTCAAGCCCCGCTCAAATTCGTTAGTTTCTCTGATCACCGCAACCTCACCGTCCTTGTGAACTAA
>NC_090734.1:18254614-18257114 GCF_036898095.1 Palaemon carinicauda
TCCTTCCTCTCACCTCTTCTCTTCCTCCACCAAAGGGATGCAACAATATCTCCTTCCTCACACCTCTTCTCTTCCTCCTCCAAAGGGATACAACAATCTCTCCTTCCTCTCACCTCTTCTCTTCCTCCTCCAAAGGGATACGACTTTCTCTCCTTCCCCTCACCCCCTCTCCTCTTCCTCATCCAAAGGGATACGACAATCTCTCCTTCCTCTCACCTCTTCTCTTCCTCCTCCAAAGGGATGCAACAATATCTCCTTCCTCTCACCTCTTCTCTTCCTCCTCCAAAGGGATACAGCAATCTCTCCTTCCTCTCACCTCTTCTCTTCCTTCTCCAAAGGGATACGACTTTCTCTCCTTCCCCTCACCCCCTCTCCTCTTCCTCATCCAAAGGGATACGACAATCTCTCCTTCCTCTCACCTCTTCTCTTCCTCCTCCAAAGGGATGCAACAATATCTCCTTCCTCTCACCTCTTCTCTTCCTCCTCCAAAGGGATGCAACAATATCTCCTTCCTCTCACCTCTTCTCTTCCTCCTCCAAAGGGATGCAACAATATCTCCTTCCTCTCACCTCTTCTCTTCCTCCTCCAAAGGGATGCAACAATATCTCCTTCCTCTCACCTCTTCTCTTCCTCCTCCAAAGGGATACAGCAATCTCTCCTTCCTCTCACCTCTTCTCTTCCTTCTCCAAAGGGATACGACTTTCTCTCCTTCCCCTCACCCCCTCTCCTCTTCCTCATCCAAAGGGATACGACAATCTCTCCTTCCTCTCACCTCTTCTCTTCCTCCTCCAAAGGGATGCAACAATATCTCTTTCCTCTCACCTCTTCTCTTCCTCCTCCAAAGGGATGCAACAATCTCTCCTTCCTCTCACCTCTTCTCTTCCTCCTCCAAAGGGATGCAACAATATCTCCTTCCTCTCACCTCTTCTCTTCCTCCTCCAAAGGGATGCAACAATATCTCCTTCCTCTCACCTCTTCTCTTCCTCCTCCAAAGGGATACAGCAATCTCTCCTTCCTCTCACCTCTTCTCTTCCTTCTCCAAAGGGATACGACTTTCTCTCCTTCCCCTCACCCCCTCTCCTCTTCCTCATCCAAAGGGATACGACAATCTCTCCTTCCTCTCACCTCTTCTCTTCCTCCTCCAAAGGGATGCAACAATATCTCCTTCCTCTCACCTCTTCTCTTCCTCCTCCAAAGGGATGCAACAATATCTCCTTCCTCTCACCTCTTCTCTTCCTCCTCCAAAGGGATGCAACAATATCTCCTTCCTCTCACCTCTTCTCTTCCTCCTCCAAAGGGATACAGCAATCTCTCCTTCCTCTCACCTCTTCTCTTCCTCCTCCAAAGGGATACGACTTTCTCTCCTTCCCCTCACCCCCTCTCCTCTTCCTCATCCAAAGGGATACGACAAACTTCCCTTCCACTCCCCTCCTACCCCTGTTCCTCCTCCTCCTCAGGGATATGACAATCTCTCCTTCCCCTCACCCCCTTCTCCTCTTCCTCCTCCAAAGAGATACGACAACCTCTCCTTCCCCTCAACGCTACCCTATAAAAGTCCCGAAGGATATGAAAGTAACAGCTGAGGACGACGGGGACGTCTCTTGTCTTTCTTCCAGCCGAAGGATGGCGGAGAAGGACCCAGGGACCACACAGCCTGAAGGCGATAACCGGAAGATAATGCATTCTCTACGCCCCAATGGCTCACAAGGAACTCTAAATGGCTGACAGGACTGCCAGGGGGGGGGGCGTCATTCCCTTCCGGAATAGTGTGACAGGAGAGAGAGAGAGAGAGAGAGAGAGAGAGAGAGAGAGAGATTTTATATACAGTTTAGTTTTAAAGATGAATTACTTGCCTAACCTAAGGACAAGAAAACTATAATTTTGTATTCATTCGAGAGAGAGAGAGAGAGAGAGAGAGAGAGAGAGAGAGATTATATTTTATAGTTTAGTTTTGAACATGATTTTAATCCTTATATATAAGGACATAGAGGATTAATTTTGTATTTATTAAAAAAAACGAGAGAGAGAGAGAGAGAGAGAGAGAGAGAGAGAGAGATTATATTTTATAGTTTAGTTTTGAACATGAATTTTAATCCTTACATATAAGGACATAGAGGATTAATTTTGTATTTATTCAAAAAAAAACAAGAGAGAGAGAGAGAGAGAGAGAGAGAGAGAGAGAGAGGGAGAGAGAGAGAGAGAGATTTTAAATACAGTTTAGTTTTAAAGATGAATTACTTGCCGAACCTAAGGACAAGAAAACTATAATTTTGTATTCATTCGAGAGAGAGAGAGAGAGAGAGAGAGAGAGAGAGAGAGAGAGATTATATTTTATAGTTTAGTTTTGAACATGATTTTAATCCTTATATATAAGGACATAGAGGATTAATTTTGTATTTATTTAAAAAAACGAGAGAGAGAGAGAGAGAGAGAGAGAGAGAGAGAGAGAGAGAGATTATATTTTATAGTTTAGTTTTGAACATGATTTTAATCCTTACAT
>NC_090734.1:18259614-18289614 GCF_036898095.1 Palaemon carinicauda
ATATATGTATATATATATATATATATATATATATATATATATATATATATATATATATGTATATATATATACAAATATATATATAAAATAGCAGAAGTAAGAAAGGTAGCAGGGTGTGTGCAAAAGACAGGTTGGACATAAGTCTTTCTTTATAGTTTATATATGAAAGATCTATCTTAATGTTATTACTGTTCTTAAAGTGATTAATTTTAATTATTCATTACTTCTCTTGTAGTTTACTTATTTCCTTTCCTCACTGGGCTACTTTTCATAGTTGGAGCCCTTGGGCTTATAGCAATTAATAATAATAATAATAATAATAATAATAGAGACTAGAATTGCTTGTGGAAGCTAATGTGGGAGTATTGTGTGGATGTTTGAGTATTTTGAGGTGGCTCAGTTATATAGGGAGAATGGAAAGGGAAGTCTAAAATGATATGGATAGATTGCAGGAGAGCCATATATAAACAGCTGGACATTTATGTCCGGGAAGCTCGGGAGTTAGTAAGCGAAGGTTGAATGATAGTAGATGTATTTTGAGTAGAGGGCTAGACGTTTACTGATTAATCTTCTGTGTATAAGTATGAAACGATCAATGTTGTTGAAGTTTCCAGACACAAGTTCATCCACTATTCAGTAATTAAATAGATTAATGTGTCAGTTATAGTTCCGTTGTTTTTTTCATGTGTCCTCCGAGGGCACCCTCTTTGACGAAAAAACATCGGAGAGGGCACATCAAGGCAACCGACCCCTTAATGTAAGGATAACGGTGTGAAAGAAGACTGGAGAGGGCGCAACAGGCAACCAACCCCTTAATGTAGGGATAACGGTGTGAAAGAGGATTGGAGAGGGCGCATCAGGCAACCGACCTCTTAATGTAGGGATAACGGTGCGAAAGAAGATTGGAGAGGGTGCATCAGGCAACCGACCCCTTAATGTAGGGATAACGGTGTGAAAGAAGACTGGAGAGGGCTCATCAGGCAACCGACCCCTTAATGTAGGGATAACGGTGTGAAAGAGGATTGGAGAGGCGCACCTGACAACCGATCCCTTAATGTCGGGATAACGGTGTGAAAGAGGATTGGAGAGGGGCGCACCTGGCAAATGACCCCTTAATATAGGGATAATGGTGAGAAAGAAAACTGGAGAGGGCGCATCAGGCAACCGACCCCTTAATGTCGGGATAACGTGTGAAAGAGGATTGGAGAGGGGCGCACCTGGCAAATGACCCCTTGATATAGGGATAATGGTGAGAAAGAAAACTGGAGAGGGCGCATCAGGCAACCGACCCCTTAATGTAGGGATAACGGTGGAATACAAGCTATATGCTCCCCACAAATCTCTTCAATTACGGTTCTAAATCCGAATACAATACTGGAGTCTCAATTTTCGCACTTGACTTCTCCCTGACACCGAGGAAATAAAAAAGAAGGGATAAAAAAAACTGCCAGAACAGATCCCAGTAAATCCACAGTCATCCAAGAGGTGACGACGTACCCACGTTCGTACGTGTTCCTGGTCTCTCAGGGTGATATTAGTTGTGGTGGAAACTAGGTCAGGAAGCATTCCTGAACGGCGGAACACATTATGGGCGAAATGTCCTATAATGTGGACTGTATGTTTACGGAGGCTTTCCCAGTCTCTTGGACCGTGCGATGCGGAGAAGGGTGTTATTGTTTATACGCCACTGATGCGTAAAGGGGGAATTGTTTGCTTGTATTTTCTTACCAATGTGTTTATTTATGTTGAGTGGAAGTTATGGGTTGTTATTGTATAAAAACTAAAGGTTGTTATATCATTGTTTGAGGGTACAGTCGGACACACTATTCTATCTTATTTCTCTTCCTCTTGTTTTTTCTCAAGTTTTTATAGTTTATATATGAAAGATTTAATTTAAATGTTGTAACTGTGCTTGAATTATTTAAATTGTTCATTACTTCCCTTGTAGATTATTTATTTCCTTATTTCCTTTCTTCACGGAACTATTTTTTTCCTGTTGGAGCCCCTTGAACTTATAGCATCCTGCTTTTCCAACTAGGGATGTAGCTTAGCTAATAATAATAATAATAATAATAATAATAATAATAATAATAATAATAATAGAATAATTTTGCTCACTGTAAAAAAAATTGAAAATTTCTTGTTTAATTGATGTGATAAAACACATTATTTGTTAAAGTGAAAAATTATATTGATATGAATCTATAGTAAATATAATCCAAATTATATAGAAATTACTTAATTTAAGAGCTACAATCTCAAAATGAAATTCTAGAAAATTCATTAGAAATTCGATGGAAATCCGGCCAGTGTGTTTTGAAATGTAGGTTACCTATACTCTCCTCTCTCTCTCTCTCTCTCTCTCTCTCTCCCTCTCTCTCTCTCTCTCTCTCTCTCTCTCTCATGCTTTTGAAATACATGTATGGTGGATGTAACGAAGGATCAGTGATGAAAATTAATAATCCATTAATACGTATATACAAATAGTACGAAATTCTTTTTTTATATTTTTCTGTTATTGAAGCATCATTATTTTCGTAAAGAAATACATGACATAAATAATGATATATTTACTCCCTCCAGTAAGATCTCTTGCTTGAGGGTATACTCGGGAACACTATTCTATCTAATTTCTCTTCCTCTTGTTTTTTTTTAAATTATCTATAGTTTAAATAGGAAATATTTATTTTAATACTGTTACTGTTCTTTAAATATTTTATTTTTTCTTGTTTCCTTTCCTCACTGGACTATTTTCCCTGTTGGGGCTCCTGGGCTTATAGCATCCTACATTTCCAATTAGGGTTGTAGCTTAGCAAATATTAATAATAGTAATGAAAGCATATATTCACTATGAAATCGAAGATAAGGCTTTGTAAGGTTTGATATGAAATGCCATTTGCTCTTAAATAAACTATTAAAATAATTATGAAAACAATAAGTATTTATCTAAGTTGTTCATTTCATAAAGAAAATGACTTCAGTGTTGATGACAGAGAAGACCGAAGGATTCAGTGTCTTCGAAATAGTATTAGTCAATTGAAAAGGGAAATTATTGAGCTATTCTCTGAAGACAGGTTCTTCTCAACAGGATTCAATGTTACTAAATAATGGTCTACATAAACATTCAATATCATCATCATCATCATCATCATCTACTCCTACGCCAATTGACGCAAAGGGCCTCAAACATTCATTATAGTTTCATTTAATTTCACAAAATCATATAATCAACGATACAAACAGTAACACTATTTTAACTGAAAATTCAACTCGAAAGCCAAATCAGAATCCCATTAAAACCAGCAAGAAGAAAACCCAAATAAGGACACTCCTACCGCCATCTGTTGACAAAAAATATAACTTTTTTTTCCCAAACAAGGTCACCCTCTTTCGCCATCTGTTGACACAAACATAACTATTTTTTTCCAAAACAAGGACACTCCTTCCCCCCATCTGTTGACAAAAAACAACTAATTTTTTTTCCAAACAAGGACACTGCTTCCACCATCTGTTGACAAAATACACAAATATTCTTTTTCAAACAAGGACACCCTTTGCACCATCTGTTGACAAAAAACATTACTAATTTTTTTTCCAAACAAGGACATCCTTTCCGCCATCTGTTGACAAAAATCATAACTATTTTTTTCCAAACAAGGACACCCCTTCCACCATGTGTTGACAAAAATCATAACTATTTTTATCAAAAACAAGGACACCTCTTCCGCAATCTGATGACAAAAAACACAATTATTTTTTTCCCAAATAAGGACACCTTTCCGCCATCTGTTGACAAAAAACATAACTATTTTTTTTCTTTCTCTGGGGTGTAACTAAACGTGAGGGAATAAGTGGGGTAGTTTCGGCAGAGAAAAGGCACAGAGCCTCGGAGATAAAAACGGATTGAAGAGCTTTGTTTCGCTTTAAGGAAAAACACCGGAAGCAGAGAGAAGTGACAGGTAAAATGGGAGGGACAAAGCCGGGCGGACGCTAAATGGACGGAACAAAGGACGGCAAGTATGGCAGAGAGAGAGAGAGAGAGAGAGAGAGAGAGAGAGAGAGAGAGAGAGAGATTGTACATGAGGAAAGGAAAATGAGAGATAAGGAGGATAATAAGAGAGCGAGAATGTTAAAAATACAAAGAGAGAGAGAGAGAGAGAGAGAGAGAGAGAGAGAGAGAGAGAGAGAGAGAGAGAGAGAGAGAGAGAGAGAGAGGCAAATTGCACAGAAAAAGAAATTGAATAACTAGATTTTAAAAGAAAGGGATGGAGGTGTGTGTTTATATATATATATATATATATATATATATATATATATATATGCATATATATATATATATACATATATATAATATACGGTACATATATATATATATATATATATATATATACTGTATATTATATATACATATACATAAATATATATAATATACAGTACATATATATATATATATATATATATATATATATAAATATATATAATATACAGTACATATATATATATATATATATATATATATATTTACTGTATATTATATATAATATATATATATATATATATATATATACAGAGAGAGAGAGAGAGAGAGAGAGAGAGAGAGAGAGAGAGAGAGAGAGAGATATCAAGCTAAAAGACCCTCCTCCAATCATAATTAAAACAAGGGACATAAACCCAAAAGAAACTAAAAGGCCATTGAGAAATGGAAATGTATTTTTCGGAAAAAAACATGTCCCCTTTCTTCCTGTCTTTGGGAGCCGCTCATGTCCCGCTCCCCTTCAACTCATTTTCTTATCTCGCTTTCATTTCCTCTTCATGATCCACCCCTTTGACTAAAGCCACTTTCTCTTTGGATCGTGTTTATCGTTGTCGACTTAGAAGGAGAAAAAGAAGAATGAAAAGGAGAATGAGATGGAGGAAAAGGAGAAGGAGAATGAGAAGAAGAAGGAGAATGAGAAGGAGACGAAGGAGAATAAGAAGAAGGAAAAGGCAAAATAAGAAGAAGAAGAAGAAGAAGAAGAAGAAGAAGAATGAGAATAAGAAAAGGGAGAATGAGAATAACAAAAAGGAGAATGAGATGAAGAAGAAGAAGAAGGAGATGGAGGTGAAGAATGAGAATAATGAGAATGAGAAGAAGAAGATGGAGAAGAAGAAGAAGATGGAGAGTGAGAATAAGAAGAAGATGGAGAAGGAGAAGGAGAAGAGGAATGAGAATGAGAAGAAGGAGATTGAGAAGGAGAAGAAGAAGATGGTTTTTGATTTTCTTCCATTTTTTCTTTCGTCTTTTCAAGGTGTTATTATCAAATTTTCTTCTTTTGTCTTTTCGAGATATTTTCTTATTCTAATTTTTGTAGCTTTAAAATTTTAATCAAAATTCCTATTAATTGTTTCAAGTTCTTTTTGTCATTATTCCCACAATATCTGTTTAAGTTTATTTAAGTTTTAGAAAACCACCTTTTAATACATTAATTACTGTTTATTTTTTTCTAATATTCTGATATACATTATATAAAGAAAAAATATTACATAATTAGTTTTTCTTCTCAGATTATTAAAAATAAACTTTAAATCGTTGCTAATTGCAAAATTATATAAAATTATTTAGTATATTAATGACAAAATTATATCTCAAGTTTCAGTAAGTTTTCAGAAAACTGAAATTGTACTATAAAAAGGCAAATGTTGCTGCCCACTTCAATGCTTCTTTACTATATATACATATGATCAGCGCCCAAGCCCCCTCTCCACCCAAGCTAAGACCAAGGAAGGCCAGGCAATGGCTGCTGATGACTCAGCAGATAGACCTATGGGCTCTCCCAAAACCACCATCCTTTGCTCACAAGGATGGTGAGGTTGCAGCGACCAAAGCAACTAACAAGTTTGAGCGGACTCGAACCGAAGTCTGGCGTTTTTAATTCAGGGACGTTACCATATCGGCTACCACAACTCTAAGGATTCTATTTATCCTTCAATTGAATACTGAAGATATTATGGTTCTCCTAGTCCCCGGATCATTATGCTGACGATATTCCCCCCCCCCCCCACCTCTCTCTCTCTCTCTCTCTCTCTCTCTCTCTCTCTCTCTCCTTACCTGTTTTTACATACTCCTTACATTATAATTTCTCACTTCTTACATCCTTGTTTGTATATAAGCCCTAAACCAATATCTCTCTCTCTCTCTCTCTCTCTCTCTCTCTCTCTCTCTCTCTCTCTCTCTCTCTCTCTCCCTCTCTTTACCTGTTTTTACAAACACTTTACACTATAATTCTATCTCTCTTCTTACATACTTGTTTGTACAAACGCCCTAAACCAATCTCTCTCTCTCTCTCTCTCTCTCTCTCTCTCTCTCTCTCTCTCTCTCTCTCTCTCTCTCTCTCTGTTTTTACATACGCTTTACATCATAATTTTTCTCTCTTCTTACATACTTGTTTGTACATACGCCCTGAATCATAATCTCCCTCTCTCTCTCTCTCTCTCTCTCTCTCTACCTGTTTTTACATACGCTTTACATCATAATTTTATCCCTCTTCTTACATACCTGTTAGATCATACACCATATATGATATTCTTAACTCTCTCTCTCTCTCTCTCTCTCATACTTGTTTGTACATACACCCTAAATAATATTCTTATCTCTCTATCTCCTTACGTACCTTTGTAAATACACCAGAAATATTCTTAACTCTCTCTCTCTCTCCCTCCCTCCCCCCCCCCTCTCTCTCTCTCTCTCTCTCTCTCTCTCTCTCTCTCTCTCTCTCTCTCTCTCTCTCTCTCAGAATTATGCGTCATTTACAAATGGCTTTTACTATCTCTTTCCAGCTCAAGCCAAAAACAGAAGCGTATCCCCAATTTACCCCCATCACAGGTGAGGGCCCAAACATATCATTACGCAATCAGGTAATATAACCCGACAGTACAAATTTTCATTAGAAACGCCCAAAGTAGCGAGATTCTAATTCCACTGCATTTGGAACGTTTCAAATTCTCTTTAACCCAGAGGAGGTTTTAATATCAAAGCAGGTTAAAAAAAACACTAATTAAAAAAAGGTAATTTTGCGCCAGGTATGATCAGATCTCGACGGTTTATTCGTTAATTAAATACGTGATTGCAAGCGACCGTTCAAACCGTAATGAAATGATTATCTGTCATCGTTTCAGGTCGAAGAGGCGTTTTTAGGGTTGATTGAATTCTGGCATAAATATACTAGTTGATATTTCTGAGTAATATTTAATGAAATTTACGTCAGTTTATTTGAAGACATTGTGTGCTCAAAAAAGGAAAAATAAGTAGGATTTACCAATATTTAATGTATCATATATATATATATATATATATATATATATATATATATATATATTACAAGTATATACCATCTATATCTATCTATTTATCTATGGATTTATATATATATATATATATATATATATAAATATATATATATATATATATATATATATATATATATATATATTTAGATATATATATAAATATATATTTATATAAATAAACACACACATATCTCTCTCTCTCTCTCTCTCTCTCTCTCTCTCTCTCTCTCTCTCTCTCTCTCTCTCTCTCTCTCTCTCTCTCTCTATATATATATATATATATATATATATATATATATATATATATATATATATATATATATAAACATATAGTTAGCATAGAAAAATATTCTAAGAAAAACACATCTGTATGTAACAGCACACCAAGGTTCGATACAGACACATTCCCTCATGATCATCCCTTCCCCCCTCCTTCTCTCCATCACCCCGGCCCCCAAGAGTCCTATTGCCATGTCCTTCCTCTCCTTTAGAGGTCCGGATATTACCAGCAAGGTCTTTTACCTATGCCAAGAAATAAGTTTTGATCGACAGCCACGGGTGAGCTGGGTGTTTTTATGCCTTCGAAGGCCACGGGAGATGTCAGTGAACATGCGCATAGGAGCGTGAATCATCTTTTCCGAGTCGCAATGCGATTGCAACTGCATCGCCATCCATCGCTTCCGTATCGTCATTAATTGCTTCTGTATTGTGATCTATCACTTCCATGTTGTTATAAATCACTTCCATCTAAGGCCAGGGGAGATGGTGAGGGTTCTGCACATGGCATGAAGTCGCAGTACCATCGCAACAGCATCGTTATCCCTCGCTTCCGTCTCGTCATTAATCGCTTCTGTATCATGATCCATCGCTTCCATATCGTCATTAATCACTTCTGTATCGTGATCTATCGTTTCCATATAGTTATAAATCACTTCCTTCTAAGTCCAGGGGAGATGGTGTGGGTTCTGCACATGGCATGAAGTCGCAGTACCATCGCAACAGCATCGTTATCCCTCGCTTCCATCTCGTCATTAATCGGTTCTGTATCATGATCCATTGCTTCCATATCGTCATTAATGGCTTCTGTATCTGATCTATCGCTTCCATGTTGTTATAAATCACTTCCATCTAAGGCCAGGGGAGATGGTGTGGGTTCTGCACATGGGCATCAAGTCACAGTGCGTTCGCAACTGCATCGTTATCCCTCGCTTCCGTGTCGTCATTAATCGGTTCTGTATCATGATCCATTGCTTCCATATCATCATTAATCGCTTCTGTATCTGATCTATCGCTTCCATATCTTTATAAATCGCTTCCTTCCAAGGCCAGGGGAGATGGTGAGGGTTTTGCACACGCATATAAGAGCGTGAATCATCTTTTCCAAGTCGCAGTGCGATCGCAATTGCATTGTTACCCATTGCTTCCGCATCGTCATTAATTGCTTCTGTATCGGATCCATTGCTTCCATATCGTCATTAATGGCTTCTGTATCTGATCTATCGCTTCCATGTTGTTATAAATCACTTCCATCTAAGGCCAGGGGAGATGGTGTGGGTTCTGCACATGGGCATCAAGTCACAGTGCGTTCGCAACTGCATCGTTATCCCTCGCTTCCGTGTCGTCATTAATCGGTTCTGTATCATGATCCATTGCTTCCATATCATCATTAATCGCTTCTGTATCTGATCTATCGCTTCCATATCTTTATAAATCGCTTCCTTCCAAGGCCAGGGGAGATGGTGAGGGTTTTGCACACGCATATAAGAGTGTGAATCATCTTTTCCAAGTCGCAGTGCGATCGCAATTGCATTGTTACCCATTGCTTCCGCATCGTCATTAATTGCTTCTGTATCGGATCCATTGCTTCCATATCGTCATTAATGGCTTCTGTATCTGATCTATCGCTTCCATGTTGTTATAAATCACTTCCATCTAAGGCCAGGGGAGATGGTGTGGGTTCTGCACATGGGCATCAAGTCACAGTGCGTTCGCAACTGCATCGTTATCCCTCGCTTCCGTGTCGTCATTAATCGATTCTGTATCATGATCCATTGCTTCCATATCGTCATTAATCGCTTCTGTATTGTGATCTATCGCTTCCATATCTTTATAAATCGCTTCCTTCCAAGGCCAGGGGAGATGGTGAGGGTTTTGCACACGCATATAAGAGCGTGAATTATCTTTTCCAAGTCGCAATGCGATCGCAATTGCATTGTTACCCATTGCTTCCGCATCGTCATTAATTGCTTCTGTATCGGATCCATTGCTTCCATATCGTCATTAATGGCTTCTGTATCTGATCTATCGCTTCCATGTTGTTATAAATCACTTCCATCTAAGGCCAGGGGAGATGGTGTGGGTTCTGCACATGGGCATCAAGTCACAGTGCGTTCGCAACTGCATCGTTATCCCTCGCTTCCGTGTCGTCATTAATCGGTTCTGTATCATGATCCATTGCTTCCATATCGTCATTAATCGCTTCTGTATCTGATCTATCGCTTCCATATATCTATAAATCGCTTCCTTCCAAGGCCAGGGGAGATGGTGAGGGTTTTGCACACGCATATAAGAGCGTGAATCATCTTTTCCAAGTCGCAGTGCGATTGCAATTGCATTGTTACCCATTGCTTCCGCATCGTCATTAATTGCTTCTGTATCGGATCCATTGCTTCCATATCGTCATTAATGGCTTTTGTATCGCGTCCATTGCTTCCATATCGTCATTAAACGCTTTTGTATCGGATCCATTGCTTCCATATCGTCATTAATCGCTTCTGTATTGTGATCTATCGCTTCCATGTCGTTATAAATAGCTTCCTTCTGAGGCCAGGGGAGATGGTGTGGGTTCTGCACATGGGCATCAAGTCGCAGTGCAATCGCAACTGCATCGTTATCCCTCGCTTCCGTCTCGTCATTAATCGCTTCAGTATCATGATCCATTGCTTCCATATCGTCATTAATCGCTCCTGTATCTGATCTATCGCTTCCATATCTTTATAAATCGCTTCCTTCCAAGGCCAGGGGAGATGGTGAGGGTTTTTCACACGCATATAAGAGCGTGAATCATCTTTTCCAAGTCGAAGTGCGATCGCAATTGCATTGTTACCCACTGCTTCCGCATCGTCATTAATTGCTTCTGTATCGGATCCATTGCTTCCATATCGTCATTAATCGCTTCTGTATCGGATCCATTGCTTCCATATCGTCATTAATCGCTTCTGTATTGGATCCATTGCTTCCATATCGTCATTAATCGCTTCTATATTGTGATCCATCACTTCCATGTGGTTATAAATCGCTTCCATCTGAGGCCAGGGGAGATGGTGTGGGTTCTGCACATGGGCATCAAGTCGCAGTGCGATCGCAACTGCATCGTTATCCCTCGCTTCCGTCTCGTCATTAATCGCTTCAGTATCATGATCCATTGCTTCCATATTGTCATTAATCGCTTCTGTATCTGATCTATCGCTTCCATATCTTTATAAATTGCTTCCTTCTAAGGCCAGGGGAGATGGTGAGGGTTTTGCACACACATATAAGAGCGTGAATCATCTTCCCCAAGTCGCAGTGCGATCGCAATTGCATTGTTACCCACTGCTTCCGCATCGTCATTAATTGCTTCTGTATCGGATCCATTGCTTCCATATCGTCATTAATCGCTTCTGTATCGGATCCATTGCTTCCATATCGTCATTAATCGCTTCTGTATTGGATCCATTGCTTCCATATCGTCATTAATCGCTTCTATATTGTGATCTATCACTTCCATGTCGTTATAAATCACTTCCTTCTTAGGCCAGGGGAGATGGTGTGGGTTCTGCACATGGGCATCAAGTCGCAGTGCAATCGCAACTGCATCGTTATCCCTCGCTTCCGTCTCGTCATTAATCGCTTCAGTATCATGATCCATTGCTTCCATATCGTCATTAATCGCTCCTGTATCTGATCTATCGCTTCCATATCTTTATAAATCGCTTCCTTCCAAGGCCAGGGGAGATGGTGAGGGTTTTTCACACGCATATAAGAGCGTGAATCATCTTTTCCAAGTCGCAGTGCGATTGCAATTGCATTGTTACCCACTGCTTCCGCATCGTCATTAATTGCTTCTGTATCGGATCCATTGCTTCCATATCGTCATTAATCGCTTCTGTATCGGATCCATTGCTTCCATATCGTCATTAATCGCTTCTGTATCTGATCTATCACTTCCATGTCGTTATAAATCGCTTCCTTCTGAGGCCAGGGGAGATGGTGTGGGTTCTGCACATGGGCATCAAGTCGCAGTGCGATCGCAACTGCATCGTTATCCCTCGCTTCCGTCTCGTCATTAATCGCTTCAGTATCATGATCCATTGCTTCCATATTGTCATTAATCGCTTCTGTATCTGATCTATCGCTTCCATATCTTTATAAATTGCTTCCTTCCAAGGCCAGGGGAGATGGTGAGGGTTTTGCACATGGCATGAAGTCGCAGTACCATCGCAACAGCATCGTTATCCCTCGCTTCCATCTCGTCATTAATCGGTTCTGTATCATGATCCATTGCTTCCATATCGTCATTAATGGCTTCTGTATCTGATCTATCACTTCCATGTCGTTATAAATCGCTTCCTTCTGAGGCCAGGGGAGATGGTGTGGGTTCTGCACATGGGCATCAAGTCGCAGTGCGATCGCAACTGCATCGTTATCCCTCGCTTCCGTCTCGTCATTAATCGCTTCAGTATCATGATCCATTGCTTCCATATTGTCATTAATCGCTTCTGTATCTGATCTATCGCTTCCATATCTTTATAAATTGCTTCCTTCCAAGGCCAGGGGAGATGGTGAGGGTTTTGCACACGCATATAAGAGCGTGAATCATCTTTTTCAAGTCGCAATGCGATCGCAATAGCATTGTTACCCATCGCTTCCGCATCGTCATTAATTGCTTCTGTATTGGATCCATTGCTTCCATATCGTCATTAATCGCTTCTGTATCGGATCCATTGCTTCCATATCGTCATTAATTGCTTCTGTATCGGATCAATTGCCTCCATATCGTCATTAATCGCTTCTGTATTGTGATCTATCGCTTCCATGTCGTTATAAATTGCTTCCTTCCAAGGCCAGGGGAGATGGTGAGGGTTTTGCACACGCATATAAGAGCGTGAATCATCTTTTCCAAGTCGCAGTGCGATCGCAATTGCATTGTTTCCCATTGCTTCCGCATCGTCATTAATTGCTTCTGTATGGATCCATTGCTTCCAAATCATCATTAATCGCTTCTGTATCGGATCCATTGCTTCCATATCGTCATTAATCGCTTCTGTATTGGATCCATTGCTTCCATATCGTCATTAATCGCTTCTGTATCGTGATCTATCGCTTCCATGTCGTTATAAATCGCTTCCTTCTGAGGCCAGGGGAGATGGTGTGGGTTCTGCACATGGGCATCAAGTCGCAGTGCGATCGCAACTGCATCGTTCTCCCTCGCTTCAGTCTCGTCATTAATCGCTTCAGTATCATGATCCATTGCTTCCATATCATCATTAATCGCTTCTGTATTGTGATCCAACGCTTCTGTATCGGATCCATTGCTTCCATATCGTTATCAATCGCTTCTGTATCGTGATGTATCGCTTCCATATCCTTATAAATCGCTTCTTTCTAAGGCCAAGGGAGATGGTGTGGGTTCTGCACATGCGCAAAGAAGCATGAATCATCTTTACCAAGTCGCAATGCGATCGCAACTGCATCATTATCCATGGCTTCCGTATTGTTATAATTTGCTTCTGTATCGTTGTCTATGTATTTTTATCAAACTCTATCACTTCTGTATCATTATTTACGGGGTTTGTTTAGTTATGGTTGACGGATAGAGGAAATTAAATTACGAACAATATAAATTGACATAGAACCAATGAAAAACTGAACAAAGAGGGTAATTTTGGGAAAATAATAAAAAAAAAACATGAAAGAGAGACGGAGAGGATAGAGATAGTGAATGGGAAAAAACCCATGAGAAAATAAAAAAGATAGAAATGTAAAGAAAATGGAATAAAAATTGTTTGGCAAAGTGGATAAAGTGGAAAAGGAAAAAGGTCATAATAAAGAAAAATTAGCGTAAATTCTCGAAGATATAAATGTAAAAAAAATAATATACCAAAAGTACAACTTGCACATTGTTAGTAATTTATTTATCAGTGATCAGCCTCATTCCTTATTAGCTATCCCAATACGAGGATACTGCGCGCAGAAAGGATGGCACGGCCAACTGTAAGCCCTGACTATAAAAGTTCTTTGGTCCTATAAAATCATCATTATTTTATTATCTAAAGATTTCATCTTTATTTTCGTCCCATTACAAAAGAAATAAGTAAATTAAATCAATATGAATGAAAGCCAATTTTATGATGCAAATATAAAGTTACATGAAAATTTATTAATTCATTAACCTGAAGGAAAAGAAGTAACATTAGTAAGTACTCGTATGTTCCCTCCCATACACATCACATGAACTCTACCAGTCACATTTGACACATTTATACTGATGCAACACCTTACATGAAATGATCTCCTGTCACATTCGTCACATCTATACTAATGAAACGTCTTACACGATATCACTTTCTGTCACGGCGAATGGTTTTATGTTGAACAGGCTGACATAAGTCCCTTTTAAAGGTTTATGTATGAGAGATCTATTTTAATTTGGTTAATGTTCTTAAAGTGTTTTATTTTTATTGTTCATTACTTCTCTTATACTTTATATTTCCTTATTGCCTTTCTTCATTAGGATATTTTTACCTGTTGGAGCCCTTGGTATTACAGCATCCTGCTTTTCCAACTATGGATGTAGCTTAGATAATAATAATAATAATAATAATAATAATAATAATAATAATGCAACGTCTTACATGAAATGATTTTTCACATTCGTCAAATCTATACTAAAGCAACTTCCACCATGAAAAGATCTGATTTTTTGACTCAGTAACGAATTTCTGACACATTTCCAAATAAAAAACTAGAATTCCAAGTCTGAAAAGGGACGAAGCAAGCCCTTCTCAACACCAGGATTCGAACCTGGGTAAGGATAATCAGACCAAACATGCCGTCGTGTTGGCAAACACATACACGCAAACAAGGATGACTATGTAAGAAATACATTTCCTAGCGAAGACCTTGAATCCTTCACTGAAGCAAGATTCGAACCTGGGCAATGATAAGTGAAGGATAAACAGTATGCTACATGCCATCAACAAAGAAAATAAAGCATAGAGGCTTCACTCAGCCAAGGATTCGTACCTGAGTAAAGGAAAGCGAAAAGTAATCGCTAAGCCACATGCCACCAAAAATAAAAATAGGGACAGAGACTTCACTCTGCCCAGGACTCGAACCTGGATAAAGGGAAGTGAAAAGTAATCGCTAAACCACATGCCATTAAAAAAGAAAATAGGGATAGAGGCTTCACTCAGCCAAGGATTCGAACCTGAGTAAAGGAAAGTGAAAGGCAATCGCTAAACCACATGCCACTAAATAGGGAAATAGGGATAGAGGTTTCACTCAGCCAAGGATTCGAACCTGGGTAGAGGAAAATGAAAGGTAATCGCTAAGCCACATGCCACCCAAAATGAAAATAGGGATAGAGACTTCACTCAGTAGTGCCATAGCCTCTGTACCGTGGTTTTTCACTGTCTTGGGGTAGAGTTCTCTTGCTTGAGGTACACTCGGGCATACTATTCTATCTAATATCTCTTCCTCTTAATTTGTTAAAGTTCTTATAGTTTATATAGGATATATTTATTCTAATGTTACTGTTCTAAGAATATTTTATTTTTCCTTGTTTCCTTTTCTCGCCGAGCTACTTTCCCTGTTGGGGCCCCTGGGCTTATAGCATCCTGCTTTTCCAACTAGGATTGTAGCTTAGAAAGTAACAATAACAACAATAAACGAAAATGAGAGGATAGTGCTAAGCCACATGCCATCAAAAAGGAAAACAAGAGATAGACACTTCACTCAGCCCAGGATCTGAACCTTGTTAAAGGAGTGAAAGATAATCGCTAAATAACATGCCATCAAAAAGGAAAATAAATTATTATACAACTGTAAACGAACACTCAATACTTATATCTCAGAGTAGATATAAACTTCCGAAAGAATTATCGTGATAAAGCTTTCCTTGTGCTATAAACTCACGTTTATGCAAATAAAACTACACAATCTAAGAAAATTTACCGAAAGGTCTAAAGGTCAAGACTATGAACATGAAACTGTGTCAAGGCAATCTAAGGTCACCTCAGGTCATGAGATAGTAATGTATAATCTGGGTAAGGGATACAATGAGAGTAACTGATGTAAGGGATTGGGCTAAAAATAGATTGAAATAAAAATTGGGAAAAAAATAGTGGGATCGTTTGCTCACATCTCCAACGATATTTTTGAATTTCAAGTCACATTTTTATTTGTGTTATGTGTGCCCTTTTGAATATATATATATATATATATATTTATATATATATATATATATATATATATATATATATATATATATATATATATATATATATATATATCTTTATGTATATATTTTGATGGAAAGAAAGACGGACACACAAATAGGCAGAGGAAAGGAGACTGATATATGTATGTATATAAACATATATAAATACACGCACGCGCACATACACAAACACACACACACACACACACATATATATATATATATATATATATATATATATATATATATACACACGTATTTGTGTGTGTGTAATGTATGTTTGCGTTCAAGATTTAACTCACAAACAGAGCTTTAGATTGAGAGAGAGAGAGAGAGAGAGAGAGAGAGAGAGAGAGAGAGAGAGAGAGAGAGAGAGAGAGAGAGAGAGTCTGTATGTGACAATGACCAATGGCAGAGACCAGCAAACACGGCGGTTCGGTCCCCGTCAACATTTATCAAAGGCAGCGGTGGCTCCCCGACTACTTCCTGAGTCAACATTACCCTTTAGACAATGGCGTGGATTATAGCCTTTAAATTCTTCGTTATTCGCTTTCTTTGCTGTTACGTCTTTATTATTGGCTTTAATTACTGAATTATACTGCGCTATTCATTGGTGAAAATAATAGAACTTATATCTCTAGCCAAGTGTTGATCATCTCTTGTTAAAAGGATTTGCTGTAGAATCTTCTCTTCTGTCAATGGCCAGTCTCTGCTTTCTTGTGTGAATATGTCCTGTAACCCCGCAAAGACTTTTAAGCCTTTCAATGAAACGTCGTTTCTGTCCGTGTAATAATCCTCTCTGACCTTGGATTTTGTGTCAGTGATTGTAATTCAATCCTCTGCTACTGAAACGACTTTGTAAAAGGTCATTTTTTTTTTTTATCTTTTTATTATTAAATATTACAACAGGATCAATACAATGGATTCATATATACAATATAAAATAATAATAAATTACATCCTTTACAAATAACAAAGTAAGTAAGCCTTATATCCTATAGAGTAACTTATATTTCTTTTTATTCTTTATTTTACAATAGCATTAGTACATAATCTTTAGTAAAGAGCTTGTCTAATTTATTCACATAAACTTTACTCAATATAAACTTGTAAAAGGTCTACTCTGTTTTTGTCAGTGACCCATACGGCACTGAATGTCTTTCTTGCCTCGGCAAATGCCTGTACTGTCTCACAGGTCACCTATTGCGTCGGCCGTATGTCTCTTGTTAATGGCCTTCACTTTCTCATTGGCCATCTGTTGTCTCAATTATGTCTCTTGTTACTAGCCATTTTATCTGATGATCTTCAATCATTGGATAGTCTCTTGATAAAAGTCTTTTGTCTTAGCGATCTGTTCTGTTAATAGGGCAGATATTGGTAACGGGTTTCAGTAGTTCTGAGAAAGGGTACCTATGCCACTGTGTTCAGGATATTTTAAATTCTTGAGAAGGTTTCTCAAGGATAAAAAACAGGTAGTACTTCTTTTAATTATTAAAAAGAAGGAGGTGAAGAAGACCGTAAAATACAAAGACAGATATATAGACGATTATGATAAAAAACAATACAATTGTACTGGAAGTCTGTAGCCTACCAAAGGTCACTAACAAATCAGGATTATAGTTCTAACAATAAAAGTCTTGTTATACTGTAGTACCATCAGAGTAATCAGGTAACTTACTCTCTTACAGTCAGAAACACCCTTCTCTCTCTCTCTCTCTCTCTCTCTCTCTCTCTCTCTCTCTCTCTCATCCAGTGACTACAGACACTTTCATCCTTTTTAATGATCTTGTTTACGTCGCAAGTCGAGGAAAAATAGACGTCGTGGAATCAGCCCAATTTATGGAGTCAAAGCAGAGGTGAATCTCTCTCTCACTCTCTCTCTCTCTCTCTCTCTCTCTCTCTCTCTCTCTCTCTCTCTCTCTCAATGGTAATTAAAATGCGCTCTCTCTCTCTCTCAATGGTAATTTAAATTATCTCTCTCTCTCTCTCTCTCTCTCTCTCATACCTCACAATGGTAATTAAAAAGCTCTCTCTCTCTCTCTCTCTCTCTCTCTCTCTCTCTCTCTCTCTCTCTCTCTCTCATACCTTACAATGGTAATTAAAAAGCTCTCTCTCTCTCATACCTCACAATGGTAATTAAAAATCTCTCTCTCTCTCTCTATGGTAATTAAAATGCTCTCTCTCTCTCTCTCTCAATGGTAATTAAAATACTCTCTCTCTCTCTCTCTCTCTCTCTCTCTCTCTCTCTCTCTCAATGGTAATTAAAATGCTCTCTCTCTCTCAATGGTGATTAATATACTCTCTCTCTCTCTCTCTCTCTCTCTCATACCTCACAATGGTAATTAAAATGCTCTCTCTCTCTCTTTCATACCTCACAATGGTAATTAAAATGCGCTCTCTCTCTCTCTCTCTCTCTCTCTCTCTCTCTCTCTCTCTCTCTCTCTCTCTCTCTCACAATGGTAATTAAAATGCTCTCTCTCTCTTTCATACCTCACAATGGTAATTAAGATGCTCTCTCTCTCTCTCTCTCTCTCACAATGGTAATTAAAATGCTCTCTCTCTCTCTCTCTCTCTCTCTCTCTCTCTCTCTCTCTCTCTCTCTCTCTCAATGGTAATTAAAATGCTCGCTCTCTCTCTCTCTCTCTCTCTCTCTCTCTTTCATACCTCACAATGGTAATTAAAATGCTCTCTCTCTCTCTCTCTCTCTCTCTCTCTCTCTCTCTCTCTCTCTCTCTCTGCACGTGATGTCAACATTAATCTCCAATTATGCCACCATCAAAAACCGCTAAGACATCTATCAACCGGAGACTTTCTTTATCTCCTTCGCCTCACAATAAAGAAAGAGCCTACCCCCAGGGATCCACAACCCCTTCCCCTCCCTCCGTCACCTCTTCTTCCCTCGCTCAAAATCCCCCGAGTCCCTTGATGAGCCGCCTATGTCCCGAGGACCCCAAACAACAACTCTTAAGACATCAAAATGGGGAGATCTTTACCATTGTTCATCTTAACTTTTATAAATTTATGCCTATGTACACACACACACACACACACACACACACACACATATATATATATATATATATATGTATAATTTCTTTATTATTATCACTTGCTAAGCTACAACTTAGTTGGAAAAGCAGGATGCTATAAGCCAAGGGGCTCCAACAAGGAAAACAGCCCACCGAGGAAAGGATACAAGACAAATTAAACTTTTTAAGAACAGTAACAATATCAAAATAAATATTTCCTATATAAACTATAAAAACTTGAACAAAACAAGACGAAGAGAAATCAGATAGAATAGTGTGTCCGAGTGTACCCGCAAGCAAGAGAACTCTCTCTCTCTCTCTCTCTCTCTCTCTCTCTCTCTCACTATATATATATATATATATATATATATATATATATATATATATATATATATATATATATACATATATGTATGTATATCATATATATATATACAGAGAGAGAGAGAGAGAGAGAGAGAGAGAGAGAGAGAGAGAGAGAGAGAGAGTACAGTATATTAAATGCAATATTGCCAACACTCTCACAACCTTTACTTTAAATTGAAAGCAGAAAATGAAACAGGACTCAAGTTAGTGTCATAACTCGAAACAGCGTTATAGAGGCAACTTCAGAAGCACTAAAACTCACCGACAGCATTAGAATGTTAAAATACAATTACCATCGGGAGCCGAAGGTCAACAAAGATAGAAATTCCATTAAGGTAATCTACAGTGGTAAGATTACCTTTAGTTAAGTACAATATAAACAAAGGTCATTTTATTGGTACAAACAATACTGCATACGCCAGGAAATGAGAGAGAGAGAGAGAGAGAGAGAGAGAGAGAGAGAGAGAGAGAGAGAGAGATTATCCGAATATAACATATGGATATAAAATGAGAGAGAGAGAGAGAGAGAGAGAGAGATAATTATCCGATAATATTGGGAAATATAAAAACTGAGAGAGAGAGAGAGAGAGAGAGAGAGAGAGAGAGAGAGAGAGAGAGAGAGATGCAATGGATTCCATTATATTCGTATTCATCACGTGTTTATGAGGGGCGTGCGAGCATTTTTCGTGTGTGTGTGTGTGGGGGGGGGGTGAAGTTTAAAAAGGCTCTGACGTTCGGGGTCTGATGCGTTGATTTCACGTCTAGGAACAGATTCCTGAATTCGACAGGTATTTGTTCAGTGGACTTAAAATAAGCTTATATTTCTCTTGAATATTTCTCTTGATGGCTCGATTGGTAAAGTCGTCCACGCAGGCATTGTTTCGACTCAGGGCATAGGTTCGAATCCGTGCCCAGCCAGAAGCATTGATCATAAATGAATTTCCTGTGGATATACATTCCCAAAGGTAGAATTCGATATGGAATGTCGTTGCGGTTGATATTTGCATTGATTAAAATCACTAGGGTTGGTGATACATATTCACTATTTATATATATATATATATATATATATATATATATATATATATATATATATATATATAGATTTCCATGAAATGTAGCTGGAATTTTGCTTATCATCCAAAGTGTTTTTATCTTTGATTTTTAGATTCATCATATCGTGATAATTGTATTTATCAAAATAACCTCATTCCAATTATAAACTTTGCATGTATCATATCTTTATTCAAAACCTTTTTAATACTTCGAAAAAATCTCGTTTAACCTTTCTAGATATCTAATCACCTATTATATTTTTGTTTAACCTTTCCATCGAATCAAAAATGTGAAACATTGAAAAATTTCCTGTGATTTACTGGGAAACTGACTTTGAAACCGTTACAAAAGAAACCCTTTATTTGAAACAAACCTTTGTATAGAGAAAAACTTGATTTATATTCTCATTAATCCCGGAGACAATATTATTATGTATGCTTACATTTTCGTCTGTCCAAACTTATCATCTTCAACTTAACTCCCAGCACCACATTCCTTAAAAACATGGTTACTTTCCTCTTGGTAAGGGTAGAAGAGACTCTTTAGTTATGGAAAGCAGCTCTTCTAGGAGAAAGACAGTCTAAAATCAACTATTGTTCTCTAGTCTTGGATAGTGCTATAGCCTCTGTACCATGGTCTTCCACTGTCTTGGATTAGAGTTCTCTAAATTAAGGGTACAATTAGCCACCCCATCTTATTTCTCTTCCTTTTGCTTTGTTAAAGTTTTATAGTGTATATATGAAATATTTATTTTAATGTTACTGTTCTTAAAATATTTTATTTTTCCTTGTTTCCTTTCTTCACTGGGCTATTTTCCCTGTTGGAGCCTTGGGCTTATAGTATCCTGCTTTTCCAACTAGGTTTGTACCTTAGCAAGGAATAATAATAATAATAATAATAATAATAATAATAATAATAATAATAATAATAATATTATTCGTACGAATAAAAATAAATGTTGACAAATAATTGTCCTATATCTTTAATAGCTTAATGCAATATTCACACTTAACCCTTATAAATGAACACTGGCTTTTCTTTTTATAGGTATACTCAGTCTGTTCCGATTCATTTGCAGAGATCATCGGCATTTCTGTCTTGCAGGTGGCCTCTCTCTCTCTCTCTCTCTCTCTCTCTCTCTCTCTCTCTCTCTCTCTCTCTCTCTCTCCCAGAATCAGCTTTAATATATTCACGATTGGCCTATCATTGATTTAGGAAGACCCTAGCCGTTACTGATAAGGGGAAACATTAATGTTTTATATATATATATATATATATATATATATATATATATATATATATATATATATATATATATATATACAACTTAATGGATTCTTTTAACCTATAATTACCCAAGAAACAGCTTTACTGACATGCATACATTTACTGAGGAAATGAGGATAAGGTTTATTTTACAACTGATTTACACTCTGAAACGCCCTTATTAACAAACACGAATTCGCAGGTGGATGACGCAACACAGTCAGGCGTTGGCGAAGACACAGAAATGTGACAATTTTCTTATTCATTATCTGATTTGTCTATGTTGATTACGATGATTATAAGAACATCAAATTACACTAGTCATGCACCTTTTGGTATACAACTATTACTCCTTAAATGATTTAAATCTGTAATGAATAATAATTTTCTCCATTCAAGGAAATTCCATTTGGCAGAGCTGTCCCAAACTCGTCCCACCAACCTTAACTATGCTGATGATTGTTACCTTGGTCACTTGTACAGGAACATGGCTTACAATCCATGTGTTCTGATGAAGAAAGGAAATACTAAACACTTTTATGAGTAAACTCATGTTGCTTCGGATACCATATCAAAAATTAACACCATTTTCTGATAAAAATATTCATTTCTAATAAGGAAACAATCGTTGGACAATTTACCAACTACCAATTCTCTAGCCTCTACCTTCAGACCACACTTTTTTTGACCCACGTGGTCGTCAAATAATAGCATATATTAGTTGGGACAAGGTGCCTCTCATGCCATCTATTGGCGGTAAAGTAAAACTCGTTACGAGGTAAGGGAGGGAGCTAGAGGAGGCGGTGTAATTATGTCTTTCAGAATGTAACAATATTGATAGTCTACGTAGTTTTTTTCTAACAATCAATGTCATACCATGATACACATTAATTAAATTTTGTTTTCATGAATAGACCGTTGAAATTTTGATAAAATAACTGTAATTACTTGATTGCCTCGCCGATTTCAGTACATGTGGCAACTATCTGGCGACCCCCCCCTCCCCCTGACCCCCAAATGTAATTGAACTAACGATTGTTTGATGAAGAAATAATTCCGTGACACATTGAGAAGTCTTTGATTTCCTAATAATTAAGTTGTGGTCAGACAACAAGGAACACTATGTTCACGTGCGTCTGTTTTATAACAATTTTGTGCCCGAATAACAACAGACATGAAGTAATGAAAATTATAATGAGTGGATGATGGGGATAATTAGCAATTCGGTACTCTATTGCTAAGGCCATCTATTGGCCAAAAATATAAGTAATATGTAGAGCTCTTTAATCCTTGCATTCTTGAACCTTCCATGACGTCATTTTGATTAAAAATAGCCCAATATATCCTAATTAATTGGAACTGATTATAATTTATATCTCCCATACATATTTATACATATGTATCAATCTGTCACACTTTTCTAATTAGATAGAATCATTCACGTGAAGGGAGTAAGGGACGTGTGCTGCCATCTTTTGACAAGAAGTAGAAACACTTGGATTCTATTCAAATTTGGAGAAGTGTGTGATTACTAAAACATACTTTCATGGTAGTTTTTCAAGGTTAATTCATAAAAAAACTCATAATTCTAATAATACAAATTTTCTTCTGAATTTTAGGCTCTAAGTTGTGGTAATTATATGTAAAATACAGAAAATATGTATTACAAAAGTATATAGAGCAGATCCTAATATTCTAAAAGCAAAGAGTTAGAACTCGGTCATAGAATTGAAAACCCAAAATTTTAACAAAATATAATCATGTCCACAGCATATACATTATTAATTAATAATAAGACTAATTATAGATATGAATCCTCCATAAAGTGTGACTTATTAATTATCTTGATATGAACAATTCCTTGTATTGTTTTTTCTTTGATTACAAAAATGTAATTGTTATAAAAAAAAGTATTTAAACAATTCGTTTGATAATTATATAACTCACTAGCGTTAACCTATTCCTTATTTTGAAAAACATGTTTTCCATTGAAGAATATGCTGAATTTTTAATATATATATATATATATATATATATATATAATATATATATATATATATATATATATATATATTATATATATATATATGTATATATATGTATACATATGTATATATATATATATATATATATATATATATATATATATATATATATATATATATATAGCTTTCTACATCTATGTGTGTGTTCTGTGTTGTTAGAGAGAGAGAGAGAGAGAGAGAGAGAGAGAGAGAGAGAGAGAGAGAGAGAGAGAGAGAGAGAGCAACAATGATCGTATAATTATACTAAAACAATTTTTTTTATCCTTATTACAACATACCGATATGAAATAAAAAAGACACATACGTATAAAAGGAATAATAAAGAGAAGGAGGAATAACAAACACGAAAATCAGCAACAGAAGTAAAGATAAAAAAGAAAAAAAGCTAGACCGAATGACACCAGGATAAGCGAAAGATGATATTTCCCACCCTCGTTTATAAAGCCAATATTCTCTCTCTCTCTCTCTCTCTCTCTCTCTCTCTCTCTCTCTCTCTCTCTCAAACGTGCCATCCTTCACCACAAAATCTTATTAAATTCCTGAAAAGAGAAGTTAAGAGATCTTGGACGAGGAGATGCTTTTCATCCTCCAGTGTTCCAGCTGTCAAAGTCTTTGGTACTTTGGACCAGGCAATGAATAGATTTACGGGAAGGTAAATACAAAGGGAATCAATATAGACGAGATAGTGGGTAAGCGGGTATAAATCAAGTACTTCTCTACAATGAACGATTAATAACCTTGCGTTTATTATTATTATTATTATTATTATTATTATTATTATTATTATTATTATTATCATTATCATTAATTGCTAAGCTACAACCCTTGTTGGAAAAGTAGAATGCTTTAAGCCCAGGGGCTCCAACAGGGAAGATAGCCCAGTGAAGAGAGGAAACAAGGAAAAATAAAATATTTTAAGAACAGTAACAATGAAATAAATACCTCCTATATTATTATTATCATTATTATTATTATTAATTGCTAAGCTACAACCCTTGTTGGAAAAGTAGAATGCTATAAGCCCAGGTGCTCCAACAGGGAAGATAGCCCAGTGAAGAGAGGAAACAAGGAAAAATAAAATATTTTAAGAACAGTAACAATGAAATAAATACCTCCTATATTATTATTATCATTATTATTATTATTAATTGCTAAGCTACAACCCTTGTTGGAAAAGTAGAATGCTATAAGCCCAGGGGCTCCAACAGGGAAGATAGCCCAGTGAAGAGAGGAAACAAGGAAAAATAAAATATTTTAAGAACAGTAACAATGAAATAAATACCTCCTATATTATTATTATCATTATTATTATTATTAATTGCTAAGCTACAACCCTTGTTGGAAAAGTAGAATGCTATAAGCCCAGGGGCTCCAACAGGGAAGATAGCCCAGTGAAGAGAGGAAACAAGGAAAAATAAAATATTTTAAGAACAGTAACAATGAAATAAATACCTCCTATATTATTATTATCATTATTATTATTATTAATTGCTAAGCTACAACCCTTGTTGGAAAAGTAGAATGCTATAAGCCCAGGGGCTCCAACAGGGAAGATAGCCCAGTGAAGAGAGGAAACAAGGAAAAATAAAATATTTTAAGAACAGTAACAATGAAATAAATACCTCCTATATTATTATTATCATTATTATTATTATTAATTGCTAAGCTACAACCCTTGTTGGAAAAGTAGAATGCTATAAGCCCAGGGGCTCCAACAGGGAAGATAGCCCAGTGAAGAGAGGAAACAAGGAAAAATAAAATATTTTAAGAACAGTAACAATGAAATAAATACCTCCTATATTATTATTATCATTATTATTATTATTAATTGCTAAGCTACAACCCTTGTTGGAAAAGTAGAATGCTATAAGCCCAGGGGCTCCAACAGGGAAGATAGCCCAGTGAAGAGAGGAAACAAGGAAAAATAAAATATTTTAAGAACAGTAACAATGAAATAAATACCTCCTATATTATTATTATCATTATTATTATTATTAATTGCTAAGCTACAACCCTTGTTGGAAAAGTAGAATGCTATAAGCCCAGGGGCTCCAACAGGGAAGATAGCCCAGTGAAGAGAGGAAACAAGGAAAAATAAAATATTTTAAGAACAGTAACAATGAAATAAATACCTCCTATATTATTATTATCATTATTATTATTATTAATTGCTAAGCTACAACCCTTGTTGGAAAAGTAGAATGCTATAAGCCCAGGGGCTCCAACAGGGAAGATAGCCCAGTGAAGAGAGGAAACAAGGAAAAATAAAATATTTTAAGCACAGTAACAATGAAATAAATACCTCCTATATTATTATTATCATTATTATTATTATTAATTGCTAAGCTACAACCCTTGTTGGAAAAGTAGAATGCTATAAGCCCAGGGGCTCCAACAGGGAAGATAGCCCAGTGAAGAGAGGAAACAAGGAAAAATAAAATATTTTAAGAACAGTAACAATGAAATAAATACCTCCTATATTATTATTATCATTATTATTATTATTAATTGCTAAGTTACAACCCTTGTTGGAAAAGTAGAATGCTATAAGCCCAGGGGCTCCAACAGGGAAGATAGCCCAGTGAAGAGAGGAAACAAGGAAAAATAAAATATTTTAAGAACAGTAACAATGAAATAAATACCTCCTATATTATTATTATCATTATTATTATTATTAATTGCTAAGCTACAACCCTTGTTGGAAAAGTAGAATGCTATAAGCCCAGGGGCTCCAACAGGGAAGATAGCCCAGTGAAGAGAGGAAACAAGGAAAAATAAAATATTTTAAGAACAGTAACAATGAAATAAATACCTCCTATATTATTATTATCATTATTATTATTATTAATTGCTAAGTTACAACCCTTGTTGGAAAAGTAGAATGCTATAAGCCCAGGGGCTCCAACAGGGAAGATAGCCCAGTGAAGAGAGGAAACAAGGAAAAATAAAATATTTTAAGAACAGTAACAATGAAATAAATACCTCCTATATTATTATTATCATTATTATTATTATTAATTGCTAAGCTACAACCCTTGTTGGAAAAGTAGAATGCTATAAGCCCAGGGGCTCCAACAGGGAAGATAGCCCAGTGAAGAGAGGAAACAAGGAAAAATAAAATATTTTAAGCACAGTAACAATGAAATAAATACCTCCTATATTATTATTATCATTATTATTATTATTAATTGCTAAGCTACAACCCTTGTTGGAAAAGTAGAATGCTATAAGCCCAGGGGCTCCAACAGGGAAGATAGCCCAGTGAAGAGAGGAAACAAGGAAAAATAAAATATTTTAAGAACAGTAACAATGAAATAAATACCTCCTATATTATTATTATTATTATTATTATTATTATTATTATTAATTGCTAAGCTACAACCCTAGTTGGAAAAGTAGATAAGCCCAGGGGCTCCAACAGGGAAGATAGCCCAGTGAAGAGAGGAAACAAGGAAAGATAAAATATTTTAAGAACAGTAACAATGAAATAAATACCTCCTATATTATTATTATCATTATTATTATTAATAATTGCTAAGCTACAACCCTTGTTGGAAAAGTAGAATGCTATAAGCCCAGGGGCTCCAACAGGGAAGATAGCCCAGTGAAGAGAGGAAACAAGGAAAAATAAAATATTTTAAGAATAGTAACAATGGAATAAATACCTCCTATATTATTATTATTATTATTATTATTAATTGCTAAGCTACAACCCTAGTTGGAAAAAAAGAATGCTATAAGCCCAGGGGCTCCAACAGGGAAGATAGCCCAGTGAAGAGAGGAAACAAGGAAAAATAAAATATTTTAAGAACAGTAACAATGGAATAAACACCTCCTATATTATTATTATTATTATTATTATTATTAATTGCTAAGCTACAACCCTAGTTGGAAAAGCAGAATGCCATAAGCCCAGGGACTCCAACAGGGAATATAGCACAGTGAAGATAGGAAACAAGGAAAAATAATATATTTTAAGAACAGTAACATTAAAATAAATATCTCACATATAAACTAAATTATAAATTAAGATAGAACAGTGTGCCCGAGTGTACCCTCAAGCAAGAGAATGGGAATATATCCATAATCAAAGATAAATTGTGGTTATAACTTTTCATGTGTATAATTTATATAGCCTACTTCTTCGCTTCATCAATACGATGTATAATATAACTTTTCGTTAATTAGCTGTGGTGGTTAACAGCCAGGAGGAAGGATTGCGTAGGATTATATTCAACGCAGTGAGAAAGGGCTGATAGGGGAGGGCACCTGATTTTAAATGGATTCCACCACAGTTGCCATATCTCCATAAATGATCAGCCTGGATTCTTTCTCCAACCCAGCTCACCTCTTTACTCTCTGCCTTTCTTCTTCTGTCGCTTTTTATATAAAGTGGTATACTTCCGAAACTGTATCACAAATTATTCTAACTTCAGTCCTACACTAACATTGAGTTAAAATTCAAGTCGGGATTTCCTCCAATCCTAAACGTTTCACATGGGCAGGGACCCTCTCATGCTCCTATGGCAAATGTTGACTCAGAAACTGTGACACGCACAAACACACAGACTCTCACGATGGACTGTTTTCCTGCTTTAAGCTCGCCATATGGACATCTTTATAGTAAAGCTAAGGCAGTTATCTGCAATGTGAATCTATAATAGGCAGGTTAGACAAGGAATCCTTCACCCAATTTGCTAACCACTTGACCACTGAAGTATTTGCCTCTGTGGGGAGGCCGGTTAGAGAAGGGATCTTAACCAAATGGCAACTTGAGTATTTGCATATGTGGGGAGGCAAGTTAGACTAGGGATCCTTCAAGCAGCTTGCTAACCACTCTGGTACTAGAATATACACTTATGTGGACAAGAAAGTGGGACAAGGGATTCCCCGAACACCTCGCTAACCAAATGTCCAATAGACTATATGCCTAACTTGACAAGGATGTGGGACAAGGGGTCCAGTGAACACCTTGCTAACCACTCAGCCATTAGAGTATAGGCTTATCTGGACAAGGAAATAGGACATGGGGTCCCCTGAACACTGCACTAACCACTCAACCACTAGAGGATACTCTTATCTGGACAGGGAAATGGAACAATGGGTACCCCGAACACATCGCTAACCATTCAGTCATTAGAGTATACACTTATCTGGATAAGGAGTCTTTTGAACACCTTGCAAATCACTTGGCCACTAGAGTATAATTTTATATGGACAAGAAAGTGGGACAAGTGTTCCCCAGACCACTCTCCTAACCACTCGGCCACTAGAATATATGCTTATCTGGACAAGGAAGTGTAAAAATGGGTCGCCCGAATACCTTGCTAACCCCTCAGCCACTAGAGTATAAGCTTATTTGAACAAGGAAGTGGAGAAATGGGTCTACCGAATACCTTGCTAACCCCTCAGCCACTAAGGTATACGATTATCTGGACAAGGCAATGGGACAAGGGGGTTCCTCCAACACTTTGAACAGCTTGTTAACCACTTGAGCCAATAGAGTATGCACTTATCTGGACAGGGAAGTGGAAAAATAGGTCCCCTGTCCAGCTTGCTAACCCCTCAGCCAGTAGAGTATATGCTTATCTGAACAAGAAAGTGGAGAAATGGGTCCCCCAAATACATTGCTAACCCCTCAGCCACTAGAGTATACTCTTAATTGGACAATTAAGCGGAGAAATGGGTTCCCCAAACACCGTGCTAACCCCTTATCCATTAAAGTATACGATTATCTGGACAAGGCAATGGGACAAGGGGTTCCTCGAACACTTTGAACACCTTCCTACCCACTTGGCCACTAGAGTATATGCTTATCTGGACAAGAAAGTACGACAAGTATTCCTACGAACCCCCTGCCAACCATTCAGTCACTAGACCATATACATATCTACACAAGGAAGTGGGACAAGAGGTCCCCGAACACTTCTCTAACCACTTGGCTACTAGAGTATATGCTTATGTGGACAAGAAAGTGGGACTAGTGTTCCTCCAAACCCCTGCTAACCACTAGACCATACGCACATCTAGACAAGGAAGTGGGACAAGGGGTCCCCGAACACCTCTCTAATAACTTGCCTTCTAGAGTATATGCTTATGTGGACAAGAAAGTGGGACAAGTATTTCTCCGAACCCCCTGCTAACCACTAGGCCACTAGACCGTACGCATATCTTGACAAGGAAGTGGGACAAGGGGTCACCCGAACACCTTGCTAACCACTCGGCTACTAAAGTATAAGCTTATTTAGACAAGGATGTGGGACAAGGGGTCCCTCGAACACATCACTAGCCACTCGAGCACTAGTGTATAAGATCAAGTGTGAATGCAAGGAGGTAAGGGTGGGGTAAAGGAAGGCGTTCATACTAACTGATTGATTTCGAGTTACATGAAGTAATTTATAAATATTTAGATATATGCACACACACGCAA
>NC_090734.1:18294614-18300203 GCF_036898095.1 Palaemon carinicauda
TTCTCCTCTTCTTCATCTTCATTTCCGGATATGCTTCTTCTTCTTCTTCTTCTTCTCAGAACACCAACAGACAGGGTGATTAATCTATAACAAAACCACCAGAGTCACAGACATAATTGACACATGTGTGACATACGTATCCAGTAACAGATAATGACGCGAGAGCATCATCAACCTTAATAAACACGACACCAAATCCTGCTACTCGGCTCCTTGGACAGATTATTCGCTTCTCTCCGTAAACAAACAAAACTCATTTTTAATCTTCCCTTCTTTCCGAATTAAAATTAGGTGAGTAAATATCAGTCTCCTTACACTTGGCATTCTTTCCTCAGTTTTGTCCTCATCATGTAACTTAGTTTTTGATGGGAGGAAATATTAGTTATTTAACTTAGTTTTTGCTGGATGTAAATGTTACCGTCATCTCACTTAGTTTTTGATGGAGTAAATACTACGGTTATTTAACTCAGTTTTTGCTGGTTGCAAATATTATCGTGCTCTCAGTTTTTGCTGGCTGTAAATGTCACTGTCATCTCACTTAGTTTTTACTGGTTGTAAATATTACCGTCGTTTACCTTAGATTTTGGTGGGAGTAAATATTACGGTTATTAAACTTAGTTATTGCTGGGTTAAATATCACTGTCATCTAACTTAGTTTTTCCTGGTTGTAAATACCAATGTCATCTAACTTAGTTTTTGCTGGTTGTAAAAATCTGTCATGTCATATACTGTTTGTTGGCTGTAAATATCACTGTCATCTCACTTAGTTTTCGCTGTCTAGATATATCACTGTAATCACAGTTTTTGCTGGCTGAAAATATCACTGTCATCTCACTTAGTTTATTCTGGTTGTAAATAACTCTGTCATCTCACTTAGTTTTGGGTGGTTGTAAATATCACTGTCAGGTCACATAGTTTTTGTTGGCTGTAAATATCACTGTAATCTCACTTAATTTTTTCTGACTGTATATATCACTGTCATCTAACTTAATTTTTGCTGGTTATATCACTGTCATCTCACTTAGTTTTTGCTGGCTGCAAATATCACTGTCATCTCAATTAATTTTCGCTGGCTGTAAATATCACTGTCATCTCACTTAGTTTATTCTGGTTGTAAATAACACTATCATCTCACCTAGTTTTTGCTGGCTGTAATTATCACTGTCATCTCACATAGTTTTTGCTGGCTGTAAAAACCACTGTTATCTCACTTAGGTTTGGTGGCTGTAAATATCACTGTCATCTCCCTTACTTTTTGCTGGCTATATATATCACAGTCATCTGACTTACTTTTTGATCTACCATGGATGGACGTTAGATATCCTTAAAGAAACAAAAGTGGAACGAACTACATAAACTGCTTTTCTGTCACTTATTTGAGAAACAAGCAATTAGCATTGCCCTTCTAGGAGAAGGACACTCCAAAAAGAAACTATTGTTCTCTAGTCTTGGGTAGTGCCATAGCCTCTGTACCATGGTCTTCCACTGTCTTGGGTTAGAGTTCTCTTGCTTGAGGGTACACTCGAGCACACTAATCCATCTTATTTCTCTTCCTTTCGTTTTGTTAATATTTTTATAGTTTATATAGGAAATATTTATTATAATATTACTTTTCTTGAAATATTTTATTTTTCCATGTTTCCTTTCCTCAATGGGCTATTTTCCCTGTTGGAGACCCTGGGCTTATAGCATCCTGCCTTTCCAACTAGGGTTGTAGCTTAGCAAGTAATAATAATAATAATAATAATAATAATAATAATAATAAACAAATCATGGTCGCTTTGCATTGATATCCAACGTATGTGCTTCAAAAAAAAAAAAAAAAAAAAAAAAAAAAAAAAAAAAATCATTAAATTTCGTATATTAGCACCTGTGTTAAATGGATTAACTTATAGGTCGAATGTATGGAAAGTTTGTTTTGCCAATATTATTATCCACTGGATAAAAGCATCGACAACTGATAGATTAATATAGATAGCTGAAAATTATTGTAAATTATCAGGGAGAAGCAAAAATCTACTTGTTTATTATTATTATTACTATTATTATTATTATTATTATTATTATTATTAGTATCAATAATGATTATTATTATTATCATTATCATTATCTTTATCATTATTATTATTTCTAGCTTAGCTACGCTACAAGCCCAAGGGCTCCAAAAGGGAAAAATAGCCCAGTGATGAAAGGTCATAAGACTGTAAATAAACTACATACGAGAAATAACTAATCATAAATATAAAATATCTTAAGATCAGCAACAACATTAAATTAATCCCTTCATACACAGGCCTAAACCATCAAGTTTGACCTTCCCAAGATAGGCCTATGTGTTTAAGCCAAATTGAAGACAAATTAATCTACTCTCAGACTTCTCGTATAAAATAAGTTGACATTCAATTTCAACCTCTTCCAAAACGTCCTAAAAAACTCGAATGAATTATCTTAATGTGTTCTTCTAGGAGAGCCACAGGATACCAGGATTCACAAGATCTATAAGGCCATAGATCTACTGTATAGGTCTATAGATTTTGGGATATTCTTCGTGGCTGATCGCTCTAGGATTTATGAGCATGTGGATGAGATAGAGAACGGACGTTAAATTCTATTTTTGTTTGTATGTATGTATGTATGTATGTATGTATGTATGTATGTGTATATATATACATATATATATATATATATATATATATATATATATACATATATGTATATACACATATATAATATATATATATATATATATATATATATATATACATATATATATATATATATATATATATATATATATATATACTAGTGTACGCAACCCGTCAAAATTGACGGCTAAATATTTAGATTGATACGGACACATACCCACATGTACAAACAAACACACACACAGATCGAACTCTTCCCCACCCTTTCCCCCTTTCCTAACTACAACACGGCAGTTGTGGTTTCCGAGTAGAAAATCCCATTTGGGAAACGAAATTCTGCTCCTGCAACAAATGTTAGATGTAAAAAATCACAACTTTGAAATTAATATTCTATAGAAAATCATATTTTGGAAACGGAAAAAAAAAAATTATTGTTCGCCAAAATTTGGTTTTTGTAGCAAGAGTTTGATCTAACAAATGACAATTTTGAAATCTATATTCTGTAGAAAAGCCTATTTTCGAAACGAAATTGAAAAAAAAATCAATTAAATAAAAAAGTTTTGCCCACCCGGAACTGCCAAACCAAGAGGAAAAAAAATACATCGATTACATCGTCACGCAAAGGGAAAAAATTTACCTCGATTAGATCGTCACGTAAACGAAAAGGAATAATAAAGTACATAGATTACATCGTCACACAAACGAACAAGAAAAAAATTACATCGATTACATCGTCACGCAAAGGGAAAAAATTTACCTCGATTAGATCGTCACGCAAACGAAAAGGAATAATAAAGTACATAGATTACATCGTCACGCAAACGAACAAGAAAAAAATTACATCGATTACATCGTCACGCAAAGGGAAAAAATTTACCTCGATTAGATCGTCACGTAAACGAAAAGGAATAATAAAGTACATAAATTACATCGTCCCACAAACGAACAAGAAAAAAATTACATCGATTACATCGTCACGCAAAGGGAAAAAATTTACCTCGATTAGATCGTCACGCAAACGAAAAGGAATAATAAAGTACATAGATTACATCGTCACGCAAACGAACAAGAAAAAAATTACATCGATTACATCGTCACGCAAAGGGAAAAAATTTACCTCGATTAGATCGTCACGCAAACGAAAAGGAATAATAAAGTACATAGATTACATCGTCACGCAAACGAACAAGAAAAAAATGACATCGATTACATCGCCACGCAAAGGGAAAAAATTTACCTTGATTAGATTGTCACGCAAACGAAAAGGAATAATAAAATACATAGATTACATCGTCACGCAAACGAACAAGAAAAAAATTACATCGATTACATTGTCACGCAAACGAACAGGAAAAAAATTACATAGATAACATCATCACGCAAACGAACAGAACAAATTACATCGATTACATCGTCACGCAAACGAACAGGAAAAAAATTACACCGATTACATCGTCAAGCAAACGAACCGGAAAAAATATACATCGAATACATCGTCAAGCAAATGAACTGGAAAAAATATACATCGATTACACCGTCAGGCAAACGAACAGGAAAAAAATTTACATCGATTACATCATCACACAAACGAACAGGAAAAAACTACATCGATTACATCGTTACGCAACGAACATGAACAGAATTACATCATCGCGCAAACGAACAGGAAAGATATTACATCGTCACGCAAACAAAAGGAGGAAAAATTACATCGATTACATCATCACGCAAGCGAAGAGGAACAAAAATTACATCGATTACACCATCACCCAAACGGAAAGGAAAAAAACAATATATAGATTATATCGCAAACAGAATTTATATATATATATATATATATATATATATATATATATATATATATATATATATCAATTACATCGTCACGCAAACGAACAGGAACAAAAATTACATTGATTACATTGTCACGCAACCGAACAGGAGGGAAATTACATCGTCACGCAAATAAAAGGAGGAAAAATTACTTCGATTACATCATCACGCAAACGAACAGGAACAAAAATTACATTAATTACATCGTCACGCAAACGAACAGGAACAAAAATTACATCGATTACATCGTCACGCAAACGAACAGGAGGGAAATTACATCATCACGCAAATAAAAGGAGGAAAAATTACTTCGATTACATCATCACGCAAACGAACAGGAACAAAAATTACATCGATTACATCGTCACGCAAACGAACAGGAGGGAAATTACATCATCACGCAAATAAAAGGAGGAAAAATTACTTCGATTACATCATCACGCAAACGAACAGGAACAAAAATTACATTGATTACACTATCACGCAAACGAAAAGATGAAAATTACATCACCCAAAACGAACAAGAAAAAAATTACATCGACACGTCAAAATTAGGTATAATTTTCAGAGCCAAACAATGTCGAGCGGAACCGGTAATATATATTGATTTTTTTTTAGGATCATATGTTGGTGAATCCTTTGAAAGCCGTTTATCGCTTCCTGCCACATATTTTGAAATCCCATTACTTGGAAATTTAATCCCCGATTATAAAAAGGACTTTTTTATTGATGAAATAAATTCTATTTGTGAATATTATTTCTCTGGCTCTCGTTACAGGCTGCAGTGGCAGGCAGATTGGGATATAAATGCCCAATAATGATAATAATAATTAATAATAATAATAATAATAATAATAATAATAATAATAATAATCATTATTATATTTAGCCTCTCTCTCTCTCTCCTCTTTCACACACATACAATTTCTTTACTGTAAGATGTGTATAAGAGAGAGAGAGAGAGAGAGAGAGAGAGAGAGAGAGAGAGAGAGAGAGAAAATCATTAGAGTCACTAATTATCATATCCCTTTCTTAATGATACTCTCTCTCTCTCTCTCTCTAATAATTTCTTATTGTAAGATGTGTAATAAAGAAAACCGAGAGAGAGAGA
>NC_090734.1:18308203-18313203 GCF_036898095.1 Palaemon carinicauda
GGTGGTCAGGAATTATTTCATGGAAAAAAACTATTGTGTAATCCATTAAAAAACACAATTTTCCGTGTATTTATGATATATGAAATAACCCACAATGTATGAAAAATAAAATTTATTCAGCTTTCGAAGGGACCATCTGAAGAGGAAGGAGGATGGTCCCTTCGAAAGCTAAATAAATTTCATTTTTCATATATTGTAGGTTATTTTATTCATTGTGTAATACTTTCACAAAACTGTAAAAGAAATCCAAGGACAAACGCATGTCTGTTATTTTAAAAATGAATCGATATTCTTCAAATACTAAAACAATCATGACTTATGTTAAGTTTTAAATGAAAGTTTAAAGGATATTTTAAACGTCAGTTCTGGTGTTACTGATAAGAATAAAGTCTATGCCGAGTGGGTTCCAGGTTGACCAACATAAACAATAATCAATTCACGTCATCATAAACAAATAAATAAGAATTATAATTCTATAAACAAACAAAAAGATTCCTTTAATTAAGATATATTATCTTGAATGATATTGACCTAACAAGAGACCGTTTTCTTTAATATATTTACTTTATTTCATCTTCTTTGAGGGAATAAGAATTGGTAGCCCTTATAGGTCTTCTATCCTTAAAAACATAACGATTATCTTTAGTTTTATATTGATATATTTATTGACTGCTTATGTTTAATATGTTTTATCTATTGAAACTTAGATTGTTTAATCATGTTCAAATGTTAGATTAGAAAATGAGGAATGAGAATGTCTCCCAAATTGTCCGGATATAAAAATGATGTCTCCCAAAAACTCCGGATATAAAAATGAGAATGTCTCCCAAAATGTCCGGACATAAAAATGAGAATGTCTCCCTAAATGTCCGGATATAAAAATGAGAAGGTCTCTTAAAATGTTTGGATATAAAAATGAGAATGTCTCCCAAAATGTCCAGATATCAAAACGTGAATGTCTCCCAAAATGTCCGGATATAAAGATGAGAATGTGTCCCAAAATATCCCGATATAAAAATGTGAATGTCTCCCAAAATGTCCGATATAAACAAGAGAATGTCTCCCAAAATGTACGGATATAAAAATGAGAATGTCTCCCAAAATGTCCGGATATAAACATGAGAATGTCTCCCAAATTGTCCGGATATAAAAATGATAATGTCTCCCAAAAACTCCGGATATAAAAATGAGAATGTCTCCCAAAATGTCCGGACATAAAAATGAGAATGTCTCCCTAAATGTCCGGATATAAAAATGAGAATGTCTCTTAAAATGTTTGGATATAAAAATGAGAATGTCTCCCAAAATGTCCAGATATAAAAACGTGAATGTCTCCCAAAATGTCCGGATATAAAGATGAGAATGTGTCCCAAAATGTCCGGATATAAAAATGTGAATGTCTCCCAAAATGTCCGGATATAAACAAGAGAATGTCTCCCAAAATGTCCGGATATAAAAATGTGAATGTCTCCCAAAATGTCCGGATATAAACAAGAGAATGTCTCCCAAAATGTCCGGATATAAACAAGAGAATGTCTCCCAAAATGTCTGGATATAAACATGAGAATGTCTCCCAAAATGTCCGGATATAAAAATGAGAATGTCTCCCAAAATGTCCGGATATAAATATGAGAATGTCTCCCAAAAAGTCCGGATATAAACATGAGAATGTCTCCCAAAATGTCCGGATATAAACAAGAGACTGTCTCCCAAAATGTCCGGATATAAACACGAGAATGTCTCCCAAAATGTCCGGATATAAAAATGAGAATGTCTCCCAAAATGTCCGGATATAAACATGAGAATGTCTCCCAAAATGTCCGGATATAAAAATGAGAATGTCTCCCTAAATGTCCGGATATAAAAATGAGAATGTCTCTTAAAATTTTTGGATATAAAAATGAGGATGTCTCCCAAAATGTCCAGATATAAAAACGTGAATGTCTCCCAAAATGTCCGGATATAAAAAATGAGAATGTCTCCCAAAATGTCCGGATTTAAAAATGTGAATGTCTCCCAAAATGTCCGGATATAAAAATGAGAATGTCTCCCAAAATGTCCGGATATAAAAACGTGAATGTCTCCCAAATTGTCCGGATACAAAAACGTGAATGTCTCCCAAAATGTCCGGATATAAAAATGAGAATGTCTCCCAAAATGTCCGGATATAAACAAGAGAATGTCTCCCAAAATGTCCGGATATAAACATGAGAAAGTCTCCCAAAATGTCCGGATATATAAATGAGAATGTCTCCCCAAATGTCCGGATATGAAAACGTGAATGTCTCCCAAAATGTCCGGATATAAAAATGAGAATGTCTCCCAAAATGTCCGGATATAAAAATGAGAATGTCTCCCAAAATGTCCGGATATCAAAATGAGAATGTGTCCCAAAATGTCCGGATATAAACAAGAGAATGTCTCCCAAAATGTCCGGATATAAACATGAGAATGTCTCTTAAAATGTCCGGATATGAAAATGAGAAGGTCTCCCAAAATGTCCGGATATGAAAATGAGAATGTCTCCCAAAATGTCCTGATATGAAAATGAGAATGTCTCCCAAAATGTCCGGATATGAAAATGAGAAGGTCTCCCAAAATGTCTGGATATAAAAATGAGAATGTCTCCCCAAATGTCCGGATATGAAAATGAGAATGTCTCCCAAAATGTCAGGATATAAAAATGAGAATGTATCCCAAATTGTCCGGATATAAAAATGAGAATGTTTCCCAAAATGTCCGGATTTAAAAATGAGAATGTCTCTCAAAATGTCTGGATATGAAAATGAGAATGTCTCCCAAATTGTCCGGATATAAAAATGAGAATGTCTCCCAAAATGTCTGGATATAAAAATGAGAATGTCTCCCAAAATGTCTGGATATAAAAATGAGAATGTCTCCCAAATTGTCCGGATATAAAAATGAGAATGTCTCCCAAAATGTCCGGATATAAAAATGAGAATGTCTCTCAAAATGTCCGGATATAAAAATGAGAATGTCTCCCAAATTGTCCGGATATAAAAATGAGAATGTATCTCAAAATGTCTGGATATAAAAATGAGAATGTCTCCCAAAATGTCCGGATATAAAAATGAGAATGTCTCCCAAAATGTCCGGATATAGAAATGAGAATGTCTCCCAAAATGTCCGGATATGAAAATGAGAATGTCTCCCAAAATGTTCGGATATAAAAAATGATAATGTCTCCCAAAATGTCTGAATACAAAAATGAGAATGTCTCCCAAAATGTCCAGATATAAAAATGAGAATGTCTCCCAAAATATCCAGATATGAAAATGAGAATGTCTCCCAAATTGTCCGGATATAAAAATGAGAATGTCTCTCAAAATGTCTGGATATAAAAATGAGAATGTCTCCCAAAATGTCCGGATATGAAAATGAGAATGTCTCCCAAATTGTCCGGATATGAAAATGAGAATGTCTCCTAAATTGTCCGGATATAAAAATGAGAATGTCTCCCAAAATCTCCGGATATAAAATTGAGAATGTCTCCCAAAATGTCCGGATATGAAAATGAGAATGTCTCCCAAATTGTCCGGATATGAAAATGAGAATGTCTCCTAAATTGTCCGGATATAAAAATGAGAATGTCTCCCAAAATCTCCGGATATAAAATTGAGAATGTCTCCCAAAATGTCAGGATATAAAAATGAAAATGTCTCCCAAATTGTCCGGATATAAAAATGAGAATGTCTCCCAAAATGTCCGGATATAAAAATGAGAATGTCTCCCAAAATGTCCGGATATGAAAATGAGAATGTCTCCCAAAATGTCTGGATAAAAAAATGTGAATGTCTCCCAAAATGTCCGGATATAAAAATGAGAATGTCTCCCAAAATGTCCGGATAAAAAAATGAGAATGTCTCCCAAAATGTCAGGATATAAAAATGAGAATGTCTCCCAAAATGTCCGGATATAATGGGCTTACTGGTGCTATTTTCCATGTTCAATTATTGAGTAATTTACTAAAAAATATTGAATAGTATTAGTAAAACTAATAATAATAACAAAAATAATAGCAATAATTCACAATAGTAAAGATAATATTAGTGATAATAAAAATAATGATAATAAAAATAAGGGTGATGGCAATGAAAATGTTAAAATAATTTCTTTAATCATATAAAAAAGAAATGGAAATACCGTATATGCAGCATGATACATATTAAAAATACTTTCTCTCTCTCTCTCTCTCTCTCTCTCTCTCTCTCTCTCTCTCTCTCTCTCTCTCTTAGTTAAATGGCACGACAGGACTAGCAATGAAACTATAAGAGAGATTACTCGAATGCCACAAGTGGATGAGATCATGAAGGGTATATGGAGATGGTTTGGGCATGCTCTTTGCACTCCCCAAGAGAGATTAGTTCACCAAACTTTTAACTGGGCTGCACAAGGCACTAGAAGAGTTGGAAGACCCAGACCTACATGGCTGAAGACTAAGAGGCGTGACGTAGATAATGGAATGGAAAATTATTGATTTAAAAGCTCAAGATAGAGACGACTGGCGAAACCTAACCGAGGCCCTCTGCGTCACTAGGCTTGGGAGGAGATGATGATGATGATAATGATGGTTATACTTTTTGTATCTCTTCATTCATATAGGATATATACACACGTGTATAAGAAACAAGGTTAATGCCTTATGCATATCAATATGAGATACAGAGATAACAAACTTTATTAGCCACTCGGGGACAGCTATTACTGGGAAAATATCACAAACTTGAGAGCTCGTAAAATGAGACCATTACATTTTAGAGAGTCACTTCCCTGCCTCTAGACCAGAATGACTCTGGAACTCACAGATGCAATTAAATGTGAAGGATTTTTCCGAGTGATATTATACAACGCAAGAGAATAATATTAAGAATACGATAAAAAGAGGTTATTACGAACTGGAGATATGTGTTTCGATATAATGTACCACGAGTGCACGTGATAAAAAAAAAAAAAAAAAAAAAAAAAAAAAAAACTAGCCA
>NC_090734.1:18320703-18330703 GCF_036898095.1 Palaemon carinicauda
AGATAGACCTATAGGCTTCCCGAAATTCTCCATCCTTAGATCACACGGATGGTGAGGTTACAGCAACCAAAGAAACTTAGTTTGAACGAGAATCAAGCCCCAGTCTAGCGTTCACCAGTCAGGGACGTTACCACATCGGCCACAACAACCCTAGAGAAAGAGAAGGAAAGGGAGGTGATGATTCTAAGAAAAAAAAAGGAGAAATGAGAGGAAAAAGGAAGCAAAGAAGAAACGTCAGATGAAGGAAATGAAAATTAAATGGTCTGGAAATATATAAATAGATAAAAACATGAAGGACGAAAGAGAATAATCAATAAACTATAATAGAATGATTACATATGAAGAAGGAAAAAACTGTATAAGATAAACTGGTAAAATGATATGTAATTTATGGAATATTATGCATAAAAGAAATTAAATACAGGAAGGCGGAAACGAACAGAGAATATAAAGAGAACTGACAAGTGGTGTGACTGGACGGGAAGGAATCCTCCAACGAAAACTCTACGGGCGCTGGTAGCCACATTTCAGTACACCTAAGCTGTTCCACTTCGTTCCTCGGAAAGGTGTTTAAGAGATTTGTGCTTGGGGAAGGGGGCAGTTAGTGGGGGTTAGGGGGTTAAGGGGGCTTAGGGCCTTTGAGATGAAGGGTTTTCTGATTTCCTCATTTCCTCCTCACTATGCTCTATTCTTTTTAATGAGGCGCATTTGCACCGACTCGCAGGGGTGCCCTCTTAGCTTGCAAAAGTTTCCTAATCGCTGATTGGTTGGACAAAATAATTCTAACCAATCAGCTAGTAGGAAACTTTTCCGAGCTAAAGGGGCACCGCTACGAGCCAGTACGAATACGCCTCATTAAAAAAAATTGAGTATAGTATCTTGGCTCCTCGTCAAATACGCCTCATTAAAAAAAATTGAGTATAGTATCGTCAACCCCTTTTACCCCGCCACGAAAGGCTAGGTACCCATCATCCCGAAGCAGATCAAAAGCTACGAGGAAAAGATTTCAAGAATCTTGGGACTTTTGTCTTTAGCAGTGAGAAGAAAAGACGGGACTATTTTTTTCTTCCAATCTCTCTGGAGAGTTTTATTCTTAAAATGGAAAACTTCCAGAAAGTGATAGCGAGATTACACGTGTCTCAAAGAAGAGAGTTTGAAGATTGTTGGGCGGTGAATTTTTAATTTTATACCATTCTATTGGCCTTGATTGAAGATCTCGATTGATACTAGGATTCTCTGGAATTTTCTCCCGATCACTGTTTATACCGTCATACAAACATACATACTCACATCCCCCAAAGAAATGCCAATTCAATATAAAAAAAAATAATAATAATGTATTAGATTGGTTTTGTCTGTAAAAAAATGTTAGGAAAAAAAATATTTTCTGTATACAAAGATGTGTACACACACACACACACACACAAAAAGAAACGCCTATATATTATATAAAAAATAAGCAATGTATTAGACTGGTTCTGCCTCTCTTAAAACATATGAGAAAAAAAAATATTTTCTGTATACAAAAATGTGTACACACGCACAAAGAAACGCTTACATATTATGAAAAAAACTAGGCAATGTATTAGATTAGTTCTGCCTCTTCAGTATACAAAGGTGTGTGAATAAGTTCTTTTCTGTTTGATAGAGATATCTCTTTCCAAATATAATATCCTGGGACTATTAGCCACACACACACACACACACACACACACACACACACACACAATCACGCCTATATATTATGGACAAATCAAGCAAGGTGTTACTCCTGATTGGTTCTGCCTCTGTTGAAATATTTTAGAAAATCTTGTCTAGGAAGATGTAAATAAATCCTTCTCTGTCTGAATGATATGTTTGTTTAAAATATATCCTGGACCTACTAGTTAATAACACCAGTTTTTTATAACTTGGTGTTCCACCAGTATATCTTAAACTTTATACTTTACACAAATTTCTTTGTATATGAATCAAATTAAAATAATCCTAAGCTGATATTTATTATACGGTCAAAACTCTCATAATCTTAACACTGATAATCCCAATTTAATCATCTCTCAGATAGAAAATTAACAGCGAGATGATTAACTCTCAGTCAGCAATATTATCATTTGAAATGGAAAGTTTATTTTGAAAGATATATTTCCTCCTACAAAGTTTTTATCCCAAAACGAGTTAAACATTAAAGCAGATTTTTTTTTTTTTAATTTAACGACTAGAAAACTAAGTATATTTTCTATCGATCCATTTTATGTATTAAAGAAATAAAAGATAATAGAGAAAGTTATTTGCATTAACAATCCTTTAACAATAAGATTCCAGAGGTCAAAATGGAGACCATTTGCCCATGAAAAATTGGAAGACTTAAAAAGACAAAAGGAAGTTCATTGATCCATATTATTATTATTATTATTATTATTATTACAAGCTAAGCTATAACCCTAGTTGGAAAAGCAAGATGTTATAATCCCTAGGGCACCAAAAAGGAAAAATAGTCCAGTGAGGAAAGGAAACAAGGAACTAAATAAACTACAAGAAAAGTTATAAACAATGCAAATGAAATATGTTAAGAACAGTAAAAGCATTAAATTATATCTTTCATATACAAATCATAAAAAACTTGAATAAATAAGATAGAACAGCGTGCCCGAGTGTACCCTGAAGCAAGAGAACTCTACCTCAAGACAGTGGAAGGCTATAGTACAGAGGCTGTGGCACTACCAAAGACTAGAGAACAATGGTTTGATTTTGGAGTGTCCTTCTCCTAGAAGAGCTGCTTACCATAGCTAAAGAGTCTCTTCTACCCTTACCAAGAGGAAAGTGGCCACTGAACAATTACATTGCAGTATTTAGTCACCTGTGAGATGAAGAATTGTTTGGTAAGCTCAATTTCGTCAGGTGTATGAGGACAGTGGAGATTGTGGAAATAATAGGCAAGACTATTCGGTGTAAGGGTTGGCAAAGACATAATGAACCGTAACCAGAGAGAGGGGTCTAATATAGTACTGTCTGGCCAGTCAAAGGACCCAATATTTTCTAGCGGTAGATTTTTAACGGATAGCTGGTGTCCTGGCTAACCTACTACATTATAAGCGAAAGAAAACTAAAAACAAAATGTAGTACATTTACCACAAATCCCCTGAGAAAAGGAAGGCTTATAAAAACAAAATGGAGTCCATTGCCCCATAAAACCCATGAAAAATGGAAAGCTTATAAAAACAAAATGGAGTCCATTCACTATACCACCCTTGAAAAGTGGAAGTCTTATAAAAACAAAATGGAGTTCATTTACACATAAAACCCTTGAAAAATGGAAGGCTTATATAAACAAAATGGATTTCATTTCCCCCATAAAACCCTTGAAAAATGGAAGGCTTATATAAACAAAATGGAGTCCATTTACACACAAAACCCATGAAAAATGGAAGGCTTATAAAACAAAATGGAGTTCATTTACCCATAAAACCGCAGAATATTTGAAGACTTATACAAAAATGAAGCCCATTTACCCATAATGTCCCAGAAAATAAGAAGCATTAAAATAAATTGTGGGTATTTCATGTGCAGATATCATAGCGGAGGGGTAACGACTTAGTAATGGAGCTATTTTTGCTTTCCTAAAACCAAGAAGAATTCATCCATTGTCTGGATCATGGGGGCTAAAAGAAAATGGCGACCTTCATGCTTACATCCTTCATGATGGAGGACTCATAAATGGGACATACAATCCTTTCTTTAGCCGCGAGATGGGGATACTGATGGCGGAATCATATAACTTTTATTATTATTATTATTACTATTATTATTATTATTATTATTATTATTATTAGCTAAGCTACAACCCTAGTTGGAAAAGTAGTATGCTATAAGCCTTAAGGCTCCAACAAGGAAAAATAGCCCAGTGATGAAAGGAGATAAAAAAGTAAATAAAATACAAGAGAAGTAGTTAAGAATTAAAATGAAATATTTTAAGAAGAGTAACATTAAAATAAACTTTTCGTATATAAACTATAAAGGCTTAAAAAAAAGGTAAGAGGAAGAGGAATAGGATAGAATAGTGTGCCCAAGTGTACCCTCAAGCAAGAGAACTCTACCCGAAGACAGTGGAAGACCTTGGTACAGAGGCTATGGGACTAACCAAGACTAGAAAATAATTGTTTGATTTTGGAGTGTCCTCCTAGAAGAGCTGCTTACCATAACTAAAGAGTCTCTTTTAACCTTACGAAGAGGAAAGTAGCCACTGAAGAATTACAGTAGTTAACCCCTTGGGTGAAGAAGAATTGTTTGGTAATCTACTGTTGTCAGGTGTGTGAGTACAGAGGAAAATATGTAAATAATAGGCCACACTATTCGGTGTGTGAGTAGGCAAAGGAAAAGTGAGCCTTAACCAAAAAGGGGGATCGAATGTAGTACTATCTGACCAGTCAAAGTATCTCAACAGGCGTCTGATTCCCTGACCAACCTACAACCTTAACCCTTTAATACTCATAATCCACCAAAGAGGAGGATTGATGTAAGGTTTGCAGTTACTAATCCTGAAAGGAATCCCACTTTTATACTTCAATATTCATAAAAAACAAATAAAGTTCTGTTGCTCACTGAACCTTAAAAAGGAAGGAATATTGATAAAAAATAATCTTTCTAAAACCATAATCCTTATTTAGAGTGAGGCTTTTATTACTCTATCAAGAGTAATACGATTAGTGGTATTTATTTACACATAACAGCTGTAATGAATGTGTTTATTTTCGGATTGAAATCTTTTAAACCGAATGAACGCCGACGACGGGAACTGTTTTCCACCAAAAAAAAAAATATATAAATAGATAAATAAATCAATAAATAAATTACTAGACCACTTTTCGAAAAGGAGTCTTCATTTAACATACGCTCCCTTTATTATTATTATTATTATTATTATTATTATTATTATTATTATTATTAGCTAAGCTACAACCCTTCTTGGAAAAGCAAGATGCTATAAGCCCAAGTGCTCCAACAGAGGAAAATGGCCCAGTGAGGAAAGGAAATAGGGAAATGAATAAACGATATGAGAAATAATTAACGAGAATCGTGTTCTGAAAAATGTCCTTCAGCCTTCGACATTTCAAAGAGAAAAAGGTTGATTTGACTGTACAAGGCCCCCTCCTTCCAGCATCCCCCCCCCCCGTTTTCTCCAAGGCACTGAATGGCCTCCCAGGGCCCGGTTCCGGCCCCTTATAGCCCAAATTTATATGAATCCGACCTCCCCAATATCATGACTCCTGAAGAGAAAGGTTCACCACGAAAGGTTTTCCCTTTACTCACTTTACTCATAAAACGGAATCTTTCTCTTTTTTTCCTTGGAAATAAAAGGATGAAGATCATACCTTGAGAGAAGGAGAGACCTGCAGTCAAGAGAGTCTTTTAATTCGTCTCAGTTATCCCTAAAATTAAGATATTTGCAGCTAAGTAAGAGTCTTTTTGTCTCGGTTATCCCTAAAATTAAGATATTTGCAACTAAGAGTCTTTTTGTCTCAGTTATCCCTAAAATACAGAGCCTTACTGTCAGCTGAGAGACTTTCTTTTTGTCCCAGTTATCCTTAAAATAAAGATACTTTCAGTCAAGTAATAGTCTTTTTATTTCTGTTATTCCTAAAATAAAGATGCTTGCAGTCGAGTAAGAGTCTTTTTGTCTCAGTTATTCCTAGAATACAGAGCCTTCCTGTCAACTGAGAGACTTTCTTTTCGTCTCCGTTATCCCTAAAATAAAGATACTTCCAGTCAAGTAAGAGTCTTTTTGTCTCAGGTATCCCTAAAATAAAGATACTTTCAGTCAATTAAGAGTCTTTTTTTCTCAGTTATCCCTAAAATAAATATACTTTTAGTCAAGTAAGAGTCTTTTTGTCTCAGTTATCCCTAAAATAAAGATACTTTCAGTCAATTAAGAGTCTTTTTGTCCCAGTTATCCTTAAAATAAAGATACTTTCAGTCAAGTAATAGTCTTTTTATTTCTGTTATTCCTAAAATAAAGATGCTTGCAGTCAAGTAAGAGTCTTTTTGTCTCAGTTATTCCTAGAATACAGAGCCTTCCTGTCAACTGAGAGACTTTCTTTTCGTCTCAGTTATCCCTAAAATAAAGATACTTCCAGTCAAGTAAGAGTCTTTTTGTCTCAGGTATCCCTAAAATAAAGATACTTTCAGTCAATTAAGAGTCTTTTTGTCTCAGGTATCCCTAAAATAAAGATACTTTCAGTCAAGTAAGAGTCTTTTTGTCTCAGTTATCCCTAAAATAAATATACTTTCAGTCAAGTAAGAGTCTTTTTGTCTCAGGTATCCCTAAAATAAAGATACTTTCAGTCAATTAAGAGTCTTTTTGGTCTCAGTTATCCCTAAAATAAATATACTTTCAGTCAAGTAAGAGTCTTTTTGTCTCAGGTATCCCTAAAATAAAGATACTTTCAGTCAATTAAGAGTCTTTTTGTCTCAGTTATCCCTAAAATAAAGATACTTTCAGTCAAGTAAGAGTCTTTTTGTCTCAGTTATCCCTAAAATAAAGATACTTTCAGTCAAGTAAGAGTCTTTTTGTCTCAGTTATCCCTAAAATAAAGATACTTTCAGTCAAGTAAGAGTCTTTTTGTCTCAGTTATCCCTAAAATAAAGATACTTTCAGTCAAGTAAGAGTCTTTTTGTCTCAGTTATCCCTAAAATAAAGATACTTTCAGTCAATTAAGAGTCTTTTTGTCTCAGTTATCCCTAAAATAAATATACTTTTAGTCAAGTAAGAGTCTTTTTGTCTCAGTTATCCCTAAAATAAATATACTTTCAGTCAAGTAAGAGTCTTTTTGTCTCAGTTATCCCTAAAATAAAGATACTTTCAGTCAATTAAGAGTCTTTTTGTCTCAGTTATCCCTAAAATAAATATACTTTCAGTCAATTAAGAGTCTTTTTGTCTCAGGTATCCCTAAAATAAAGATACTTTCAGTCAATTAAGAGTCTTTTTGTCTCAGTTATCCCTAAAATAAATATACTTTCAGTCAAGTAAGAGTCTTTTTATTTCTGTTATTCCTAAAACAAAGATGCTTGCAGTCAAGTGAGTATTTTTGTCTCAGTTATCCCTAAAATAAAGATACTTTCAGTCAAGTAAGTATTTTTGTCTCAGTTATCCTTAAAATACAGATCCTTGCTGTCAAACGAGAGTCTTTTTGTCTCAGTTATCTCCATAGTACCGAGCCTTGCAGTCAAGTAAGAGTCTTTCTTTTTGTCTCAGTTATCCCTAAAATAAAGATACTTGCAGTCAACTGAGAGTCTTTCTTTTATATCAGTTATCCCTAAATACATACCCCTGCTTTCAAATGAGAGTCTTTCGTTTTGTCTCAGTTATACCCAAAATACAGAGCCTTGCAATCAAGTAGGTGTCTTTTTGTCCCAGATATCCCTAAAATATAGTTATTTTCTATCAAAAGAGTCTTTCTTTTGGTTTCAGTTATCCCTAAAATACAATCTTGCTATCAAGTGAGTTTCTCTTTATGTCTCAGCTATCCCGAAAATAAAGATACTTGCAGTCAAGTAAGTCTTTTTTTCCCAGCTATCCCTAAAATACAGAGGCCTCTGTCAAGTGAGTGTCTTTCTTTTAGTCTTACTTTTCCCCATAATACGAAGATCTAGAATTGATTGGTTAGGTCTATCTCCTGCTATACATTCCGATTAATAGTAGATATATCTAAAGGACTCCTTTGAAAGATAAGTGATGTGGGAGGAGGGCTGCTTCAATGTCGCCTGTAAGGAGAGTGAAAACAGACGTACCAGAAGGATTGTTTTGAAAATATCGAGCAACATTTGTATAGGATGGAAGGTAAGAAGTTTCACACATCCAGGGAAAAAAACAAAAACAAAAATAACATTAAACGCCTGATTGGTGAACGCCAGACTGGGGTTTGAGTCCTGCTCAAACTCGTTAGTTTCTTTAGTTGCTGCAATCTCACCATCTTTGTGAACTAAGGATGGGAGGTTTGGTGGAGCATATAATTCATCTGCTGAGTCATCAGCCGTCATTGCCTGGCATTCCTTGGCCTAGCTTGGATGGAGAGGGGGCTTGGGCGCTGATCATATTTATACAAGGTCAGTCTCTGGGGCATTGTCCTGCTTGCTACGCCATTGTCACTGTCCCTCGCCTCTGCCATTCATGAGTGGCCTTTAAACCTTTAAGGGAACGAGAATGTACGTCTTTGTCTATTTTAGTCTTGTTGTTGTTGTTATTGTTGCGAGAGTGGACGACGACTGCTGTTGTAGTGATGTAAATACACAAGTGTTTTATTCAACAGCAGAAGGAGTTACGTACCAATGTATTTTCTTTCGCAGTTATCCAGCATTTTTCATTTGTTTCTTTCTCTCTTTTTTATCGATTCCAAAGAAATTCTTGTATTGTTTCGTTACGTATTTTCTCAAGGATAAGAGAGGAGTGATGAGCTTAATGTCCACGACTTTTCCTTATAGAATTTTTTTTTTTTTTAGTAGAATTGCAATAAATTTTGCCTCTCTCGGCCAAAATGTAACTTGTTCACAATCTTGTATAAAATCAGGTAAACATTAAGTCCCAAAATGGTTTAAAAATCAGGCCCAGAAATAAGCCTCGAGTTCTTGAAATAACATATGTTTAGCAAATGTGAAATCCATTTTGCATATCAAAGGCCAACTGTAACTTGGTCGCAATCACGTAAAAAATCAGGTCACCATTAGGTCCCAAAAATGGGTTACAATCAGGCGCGAAAATGGGTCACGGGTTCTCTAAAAAAAAAAAAAGTTTAGCAATCAGAATTCGAAACGGTTTTTGATAATGTTTAAAAATGGATTAAAAATCATAAGCGAGGAATTCTGATCCATAACCAGGTCATGGTTATGTCCTAAAAAGAGACAATAATCAGGTCCCTAACACGGGCTTTAATTAGTTAAAATAATAGATAGAAGAATAGGTAAAAAAAAAAGTCATAATACAAACCAGAACCAGGTCATAATTAGGTTCAAACACTGGTCATAATTAAAACAAAAGATGTTCACAATTTGAACCATAACTAGGTCATAATTAGGTTCAAACACTGGTCATAATTAAAACAAAAGATGTTCACAATTTGAACCATAACTAGGTCATAATTAGGTTCAAACACTGGTCATAATTAAAACAAAAGATGTTCACAAGTTGATCCATAACCAGGTCACAATTAATATCAAATACTGGTCATAATTGGAACAAAAGATGCTCACAATTGGAACCATAACTAGGACATAATTAGGTTCAAGCACGGGTCATAATTAGAACAATATAGGATTATAATTTGTACAAAAAGGGCCTCATATTTAGAGGAAAAGGTATAATTATTATCAAACACTGGTCATAACTAGACCAAAGAGGGGCGTACCATAATCAAGACAAAAACTTGCCCCATCCATAACCAAAATGGGTCATAATTTGTACAAAATGTGGCTAATAATTAGAGAAAAACAGGCAAAATTAAGCCAAGAAAGAGTCACAATTAGGACAAAAAACTTGAATGATCTCAGTAGAGGTCAAAATCAAATAAAAAGAGCTGCTTCATAATTAGGTAAAAAATAAAAACTGGGCTTGAAAAAAAAAAAAAAAAAAAACACGTTCACGATTACGTCAAATTTTTTTTATAATAAGTGGGTCATAATTATATGCGATAAGTGGTCAAAATCAGATCCAAAACACTGACTAGACCCGAAGACTGTATCCATAAAGTGAAGAATCATGTGTTGAAAAGAAATGGAATATTCATCCCTCTATCTTTATTAAGTTAAAAAGAGCATTAACGGTCATGACTCGAATCCCAAAAGAATTAAGTCGTTTTTCCTATCTCTCCATTTGAACGAGTTTTGGATCGCCGATCGAATTTCACTATAACCGATTATGCTTTGTAGATGAGGGGAAAATCAGTAATCTCTAAGGGGGAAAAATTTGCCTGATTATTACCAAACTTATGCCACTCTCTCTCTCTCTCTCTCT
>NC_090734.1:18333203-18335703 GCF_036898095.1 Palaemon carinicauda
CGAGCACTAAGGAATGGAACGGGTGGCTTTGAAAGTCCGCGAGAATGACAAGCACCGAGGAATGGAACGGGTGGCTTCAAAAGATCACGAGAAGGACGAGCACTGAGGAATGGAACGAGTGGTTTTGAAAGACCGCGAGGAGAATGAGCACCGAGGAATGGAATGGGTGGCTTTGAAAGACTGCGAGAAGGACGAGCACCAAGGAATGGAACAGGTGGCTTTGAAAGACCGCGAGAAGGACAAGCACCGAGGAATGGAATGGGCGGCTTCGAAAGACAGCGAGAAGGAAGCACCGCGAGAAGGACAAGCACAGGGGAATGGAAAGGGTGCCTTTGAAAGACTGCGAGAAGGACGAGCACAGAGGAATGGAACAGGTGGCTTCGAAAGATCGCGAGAAGGACGAGCACTGAGGAATGGAATGAGTGGCTTTGAAAGACCGCGAGAAGGACAAGCACCGAGGGATTGAATGGGTGGCTTCGAAAGACAGCGAGACAAGAACCGAGGAATGGAACAGGTGGCTTTGAAAGACTGTGAGAAGGACAAGAACCGAGGAATGGAACTGGTGGCTTCGAAAGACTGAGAGAAGGACGAGCACCGAGGAATGGAATTGGTGGCTTCGAAAGACTGAGAGAAGGACGAGCACCGACGAATGGAACGAGTGGCTTCGAAAGTCTGCGAGAAGGACGAGCAGCGAGGAATGTAATGGGTGGCTTTGGAAGACCGCGGGATAGACAAGCACCGAGGAATGGAACTGGTGGCTTTGAAAGACTGAGAGAAGGACGAGCACCGAGGAATGGAACTGGTGGCTTCGAAAGACTGAGAGAAACATGAGCACCGAGGAATGAACGGGTGGCTTCGAAAGTCTGCGAGAAGGACGAGCAGCGAGGAATGGAATGGGTGGCTTTGATAGACCGCGGGATAGACAAGCACCAAGAAATGGAACTGGTGGCTTCGAAAGACTGAGGGAAGGACGAGCACCGAAGAATGGAACGGATGGCTTTGAAAGACTGCGACAAGGACGAGCAGCGAGGAATGGAATGGGTGGCTTCAAAAGAGCGCGAGAAGGACAAGCACCGAGGAATGGAATGGGTGGCTTCGAAAGACTGGGAGAAGGACAAGCAGTGAGGAATGGAACGGGTGGCTTTGAAAGACCGCGAGAAGGACAAGCACCGTGAAATGGAACGGGCGGCTTTGAAAGACCGTGGGAAGGACGAGCACCGAGGAATGGAACGGGTGGCTTGGATAGACCGCGAGAAGGACGAGCACCGAGGAATGGAACGGGTGGCTTCGCAAGACCGCAAGAAGGATGAGCACCGAGGAATAGAACAAGCGGCTTCAAAAGAACGCGAGAAGGACAAGCACCTAGGAATGGAACGGGTGGCTTCGAAAGACCGCAAGAAGGATGAGCACCGAGGAATAGAACAAGCGGCTTCAAAAGACCGCGAGAAGGACGAGCACCAAGGAATGGAACGGGTGGCTTCGAAAGACCGCGAGAAGGACGAGCACCAAGGAATGGAATGGGTGGCTTCGTAAGACCGCGAGAAGGACGAGCACCTGGGAATGGAACGGGTGGCTTCGATAGATCGCGCGAAGGACGAGCACCGAAGAATGGAACAGGCGGCTTCGAAAGACCGTGGGAAGGACGAGCAATAAGGAATGGAACGGGTGGCTTGGATAGACCGCGAGAAGGACGAGCACCGAGGAATGGAACGGGTGGCTTAGCAAGACCGCAAGAAGGATGAGCACCGAGGAATAGAACAAGCGGCTTCAAAAGAACGCGAGAAGGACAAGCACCTAGGAATGGAACGGGTGGCTTCGCAAGACCGCAAGAAGGATGAGCACCGAGGAATAGAACAAGCGGCTTCAAAAGAACGCGAGAAGGACAAGCACCTAGGAATGGAACGGGTGGCTTCGAAAGACCGCAAGAAGGATGAGCACCGAGGAATAGAACAAGCGGCTTCAAAAGAACGCGAGAAGGACAAGCACCAAGGAATGGAACGGGTGACTTCGAAAGACCGCGAGAAGGACAAGCACCAAGGAATGGAATGGGTGGCTTCGCAAGACCGCGAGAAGGACGAGCACCTAGGAATGGAACGGGTGGCTTCGATAGATCGCGCGAAGGACGAGCACCGAAGAATGGAACGGGCAGCTTCGAAAGACCGCGCGAAGGACGAGCACCGACAAATGGAACGGGCAGCTTCTAAAGACCGTGCGAAGGGCGAAGACCTCGAAAATTTTTGCCGTCCGGGAGGTGGATGGAAAACGGCTATGAAATTCTACATAAGTTGAGATACTGATTAAATTAATAACTCGGCTGCCTTGCAAAAGTATGCACATGACTTTATATAAAACACATTGATGCCTTGATGCGATAATAATAAGAATAACTTAAGAATCTAGGGTATTAAAAATCCACATTTATATATTGTTGTATATTTAAAAAACTTTTACAAAGTGCTTCTTAAGCTGAAGAGCTACTTTGTAAAAAGTGCCAAAGGTC
>NC_090734.1:18340703-18353203 GCF_036898095.1 Palaemon carinicauda
TATATATATATATATATATATATATATATATATATATATATATCTTTCCTGTCACGCTGAGTGGCAATGCCAAGCGTATGATCACTTGGTCTCTCCCCGTACCTCTAGTAGGAGAAGAGGGAGTAGTACAAGTGTTACCTACCTAAATATTTAGCCGTAGTCCTTGACGGATAACATACACTAGTATAATATAGTGATAGAAAGGGAAAATGAACGCGGACTTAATAGAAGCATAGGCAAATTATATCAATTGAAATTACACACCGTTAATATAATTTTGAAAAGTAATTTGATTAATATATCGTAAAGAAAATAAGTGAATAAAAGGAGAGTAATTCTCAGTAAAAAAGAAGGTAATAATTCTAATAATTATTCTTTACTAATTATTCAAGAATAACGAAAATATGATATAGAAAAAGAATGTTTGACAACTGAGTACAGTAAATCTTACATTGATTAAGAAGAATGAATTTGATAGTGACCAAAACGAATCTTTCTTAAAGGGATTTTGATGACATTAATCATTCAATAAGGATAAATTATTACCATTTGGCAAAGAGTAAATTTGACAATGAATAAAATTGAAAGCATAAATTTGAAAGAATAAATTTGACAAATTTCAATTCAACAGAATAAATTTGACAAATATCAACTTGACAGATATTCTGACATTGAATAAACTTGACAAAATAAATTAAAAAAAGGAATAGATCGGACAAATATAAATTTGACAGAAAAAAATATTGACATTGAATAAATTTGACAGAATAAATCTAAAAAAGATTAGATCTGACAGAATGAATTTAACATTGAATAGATCTGACAGAAAAAATTTAACAAAGAATAGATCTGACAAAAGAATAACTCTAATAAATAATAGATCTGGCAGAATAAAATTAACAAATAATAGATTTGAGAAAGAATAACTCTAATAGAATAGATCTGAAAGAATAAATCTAACAAAGAACAGATCCGACAGAGCAAATCTAATAAAGAATAGGTCTGTCAGAATAAATTTAAAGAAAAATAGATCTGACAGAATAAATTTAACAATGAATAGATTTGAAAAATAATAAATATGACGAAAAATAAATACGACATAGAATAAATATGACGAAGAATAAATACAAAATAGAATATATATGACAAAGAATAAATACGACATAGAATAAATATGACGAAGAATAAATGCGACATAGAATAAATATGACGAAGAATAAATATGACATAAAATAATTATGATAAAGTATAAATACGACATAGAATAAATATGATAAAGAATAAATATGACGAAGAATAAATACGACATAGAATAAATATGATAAAGAATAAATATGACGAAGAATAAATACGGCATAGAATAAATACGACATAGAATTAATATGACGAAGAATAAATACGACATAGAATAAATATGACGAAGAATAAATACGACATAGAATAAATATGATAAAGAACAAATATGACAAAGAATAAATACGATATAGAATAAATATGATAAAGAATAAATCAAACAAAAAATATATTTCACAAGGAATAAATTCGAGTGATAATACATTTGAAAAAGAACTACAAGAATAAACAAATACAAGGAAACGCATGAAGAAATCTAACAAGAAATGAGGAGAATAAATTCGAGGGGGGGGGGAAGGAATACTCTCCCTCACTGATTAGGCGAGAGAGAGAGAGAGAGAGAGAGAGAGAGAGAGAGAGAGAGAGAGAGAGAGAGAGAGAGACGAATATGGCCATGATAGAGGTTTGAACACGACCCTGAGAAGCGTCGGAAACTAGTTGTAGAAAATCAACGCTGAATCTAATTAGCTTGCCATATTCCAGGGCTCTCTCTCTCTCTCTCTCTCTCTCGATCCATAAGAAGGGACAATCATAAGCTAGCTAGCTCTCTCTCTCTCTCTCTCTCTCTCTCTCTCTCTCTGTATAAAATATCTGGATCTATATGAAGGGACAATCACAAACTCTCTCTCTCTTTCTCTCTCTCTCTCTCTCTCTCTCTCTCGATCCATAAGAAGGGACAATCATAAGCTCTCTCTCTCTCTCTCTCTCTCTCTCTCTCTCTCTCTCTCTCTCTCTCTCTCTCTCTCTCTCTCTCTCTCTCTTCATCCATAAGAAGGGACAATTATAAACTCTCTCTTCATCCATAAGAAGGGACAATCATAAACTTTCTCTCTCTCTCTCTCTCTCTCTCTCTCTCTCTCTCTCTCTCTCTCTCTCTCTCTCTCTCTCTCAGAAGCGTAAGTATTCACGCACGGGAGCGAACACTCAAATTGTACATATGTATATATACATACATATATACATACATACATACATACGTACATATATATACACAAATACACACACACACACACATATATATATATATATATATATATATATATATATATATATATATATATATACATATATATATACATATATACATACATACACACATACATGTATACTATTTGGGTGCTCTCTCCCATACACGAAAACTTACACTTGAGAGAGAGAGAGAGAGAGAGAGAGAGAGAGAGAGAGAGAGAGAGAGAGATTCAAAGAACTTCCCTCTTCCGGTGAGTTTTAATATTTATCGTATAGTTGTTACCAAGAAGTGATCAACATTCCAGGACAAATTCCAATTCCTGGAAGAGCGGGTGATTTAAGAAAAGTTTGTTGTTGTTGATGTTGTTCTTGCTATCATCATTACTATTATTATTATCATTATTATTATTATTATTATTATTATTATTACTAGCTAAGCTACATCCCTAGTTTTAAAAGCAGGATGGATAAGCAGGATGCTACAAGCCCAAGGGCTCCAACAGGGAAAAATAGTCCAGTGAGAAAAGGAAATAAATAAACAAGAGAAGCAATTAACAATTAAAATAAAAATATTATAAGAACAGTAACAACATTAAAATAGATCTGTCATATGTAAACTATAAAAAGAGACTTGTGTCAGCCTGTTCAACATAAAAAAAATTTGCTGCAAGTTTGAACTTTTTGCAGTTCTACTGATTCAACTGCCTGATTAGGAAGATCATTCCACAACCTGGTCACAGCTGGAATACTGCGTAGTAATGTTGTGGTTTTATTTGTAGTTACTAAAGTATTAACACCATCAATGTTGTTACTTCATCATTGTTACTCGTTTGATGTTGTTGTTTAAAGTTATTGTTATAAATACCACCAATATTTATTTCAAGTGTTTTTAATGATAAGGAAACGCATTTAGTTCCCTGAATATATTTGATAGTATAATATATCATAATATTATTACTTGCTACGCTACAACCCTAGTTGGAAAAGCAGGATGCTATAAGCCCAGAGGTTCCAACAAGGAAAATAGCCCAGTGAGGGAAGGAAAAGAGGAAATTAGAATATTTTAAGAAGAGTAACGACATTGAATTAAATATCTCATATGTAAACTATAAAAACTTCATAAAAAAACAAGAGGAAGAGAAATAAGATAGAATAGTGTGCTCGAGTGTACCCTCAAGCAAGAGAACTCCGTGATATTGATACTAAGGAAAAAGTTAATAATAATAATTAATTATCCTTTTTTATTGTTAATCATTATTTATCAACGATTACTCTTGAGGGTTTTCGATCAAATATCATATTATTATCATTATTATTATTATTATTATTATTATTATTATTATTACTTGCCAAGCTACAACCCTAGTTGGAAAAGCAAGATGCTATAAGCCCAAGGGCTCCAATAGGGATAAGTAGCCCAGTGAGGAAAGGAAATAAGAAAATAAATAAATGAGAACAAATTAACAATACATCCTTCTAAAAACAGTAACATTATTAATCAATTAGGAATAGTTAATTAAATTATGCTTACTCTTAATTGTGCATTGGAGATCAGAATGTTCCATATTTAAATCAAATTTGTTACACGATTCTTCATGAATAATAATCTATAAATTTGCATCATATTGGATCAGTAATTAAGTAAATACAAGATCTACATACTGTGTCATATTGGGTCATAAATAATAAACTTCTTACTTGCATAAATTTATGCCATATTGTCTAAATGGCCAGACAGTACTACATAGGACCCTTCTTCTCTGGTTACGGTTCTTTCCCTTTTCCTACACAGTACACCGAATAGTCTGGCCTATTCTCTACAGGCTCCTCTGTCCTTATACACCTGACAACACTGAGATTGCCAAACAATTCTTCTTCACCCAAGGGGTTAACTACTGCATTCTAATTGTTCAGTGGGTACTTTCCTCTTGGTAAGGGTAGAAGAGACTCTTTAGCTATGGCAAGCAGCTCTTCTAGGAAAAGGACACTCCAAAATCAAACCATTGTTCTCTAGTCTTGGGTAGTGCCATAGCCTCTGTACCATGGTCTTTCACTGTCTTGGGTTAGAGTTCTCTTGCTTGAGGGTACACTTGGGCACAATTCTATCTAGTTTCTCTTACTCTTGTTTAGTTAAAGTTTTTATAGTTTTTACAGGAAATATTTATTTTAATGTTGTTACTACACTTAAAATGTTCTATTTGTCTTCATTTCCTTTCCTCACTGGGCTATTTTCCCTGTTGGGGCCCCTGGGCTTATGGCATCCTGCTTTTCCAACTAGGGTTGTAGTTTAGCATTTAATAATAATAGTAATGACATTTATAATCATACGTCAATCTCGTATACTGAACCTGTATGAAAAAATTATTGTATTTCTTAATATTGCAAGAAAAAATGCCCTAGAGTCTCCAAAGGAAAGATAGTGAAAGAATAAACTATACAAAAATATATAAGACCATGATGACAATAAAAACTAGAATAAAAACTAGAGAGGTACTCAGTAGACCGCAGACCTCCGGTACGGCAACTTATTTCTCGACCTTAACCTTGACCTTTGACCTTAATATGTATTAATTGGCGTGGATTTTCATACAATCAAATATGAACCAAGCTGGAAGTCTCTGTGACAACGATGTCCGGACTTATGGCTGATTATGTGAATTGGACATTTTGCTTGACCGTAACCTTGAACTTTGACCTTGACCTTGACCTTCTCAAATTTAGTCATATCCAGCTTTTTACATAACAGTTAATCCTTGCAAGTTTCATTACTCTACGAATAAAACTGTGGTCAGGAAGGTGTTCACAAACAAACAAGAACAGAGACAGGGAATAAACATAACCTCCTTACAACTTCATTGGCGGAGGTAAATATGATAATAGAGCCTTTCTTTATTGGAAACGTCCCTGCCTATCAGTCTGTTGGTCTGGGGTTCAAATCCTGCTCAAAATCGAGTTTCTTTAGTGTCTGCAACCTCACCATCCTTGTGAGCTATGGATGGGGAGTTTGTGGGAGCCTATGGATCTATCTGTTGAGTAACCAGTAGCAATTGCCTGGCCCTCCCTGGTCCTAGCTTGGGTGGAGAGGGGGCTTGGTAAGTCTCTATGGCATTGTTCTATCCTTTGCCTCTGCTATTCATGAGCGACCTTTAAACCTTTAATAATGCCGACTTATTTTATGAAAATGACCCAGCGTATTAAATTTGGCATTAATGGCAAACGTCTATATTAGAGTTTATAATGTGATAATCATCATATTAATCACTAAATATCTAAAGTTTGTATTTCTCAATAAAATAATTATCAATAAATGATGACTACTGTTTTTCAATTGTAGGTTCGTTGATTATTGTATCATTATTATTATTTTATCATCAACATTATTATTGTTATTATTTTTATTATTATCATTATTATTATTATTAGTATTATTATCATTATTATTATTATTATCATTATTATTATTATTATTATTATTATTATTATTATTAGTATTATTATTATTATTATCATAATGACTATATTCTAAATATATAACATAAATAGAGATGTTTTCTCTTAACGTAGTCACCTCAGTAATCAACTGCAATTCGATAATAATTAATGGACGATAAAAAAATTACAAATGGTAATTAAAGACATTAATTACAATATAAATACGAAAATAGAAGGATTTTACAAGGTTAAGAACCTTAATTAAACTCGTTAACCTGATAAAATCGCGATGAATTAAGAAAAATTAGGAAAATTAACACGAAGTTGGAAAACTTCCAAGGCAATGTAAACACGATAGAAAAAAGTAGTTAAAATATATTAATAACATAAATTACAATTCAAATATGGTAATTAACACATTCTACTAATTCAGTCAATCATAACATATATACTACACACACTAACGCACACACACATTAATATATATATATATATATATATATATATATATATATATATATATATATATATATATATATTTTATTATTATTATTATTATTATTATTATTATTATTATTATTATTATTACTTGCTAAGCTACAACCCTAGTTGGAAAAGCAGGATGCTATAAGCCCAGAGGCTCCAACAGGGAAAATAGCCCAGCGAGGAAAGGAAAAGAGGAAATTAGAATATTTTAAGAAGAGTAACGACATTAAAATAAATATCTCCTATATGAACTATAAAACTTCAACAAAACAAGAGGAAGAGAATGAGATAGAATAGTGTGCTCGAGTGTGTGTATATATATATATATATATATAAATATATATATATATATATATGTATATATATAATATATATATAGATATATATATATATGTATATATATAAATAAATATATATATATATATATATATATATATATATATATATATATACACAAAATATACGCACATACAGATATATATATATATATATATATATATATAAATATATATATATATATATATACTGTATATATATATATATATATATATATATATATATATATATATATATATATATATAGTCATTAATGAATATCTAATCAAATAAAAAGCCAAAAGATACGATTTAACTATTAATTATCTAAACACTGCAGATAAAATGAATCACATAATCACACATTAAAACCATTAACCTCTGAACAATGTAAACACAACCTAAACACAAATAAAACATTAACCACAACATTTTAACGAAAGTAACTTGCCATTAACGACATTAATCGCCAAGGAACGACCGTGATAACCAAACGAGCCCCTCATTAACCGTAACAATAATTTCATATGTATAAAAGTTTAAAACTCATTAACCATAGTAATGATTTCATAAGTATAAAAGTGTGAAATTCATTAACCATATTATTGATTTCATTTGTATAAAAGTGTAAAACCTATTAAACATAATATTGATTTCATATGAATAAAAGTTTAAAATGTTACCAGTGACAATAATTTTATATGTATAACAGTTTAAAACTCATTAACCATAACAAAAACTTTATATGTATGAAAGTGTAATACTCATTAACAGCAACAATACTTTCATATGTATAAAAGTTTAAAACTCATTAACCGTGATATTTATTTCATATGCATAAAAGTTCGAGACTCATTAACTGTATCAATTTCATAAGTATAAAAGTGCAAACTCATTTAGTAAAACACTCAAATTATGCGTATAAAAGTGTAAATTCTTTTATTAATACAATCAATTCATATGTATATAGTGTAAAACTCATTAATAAAAAAAAAATCTATATTTGTAAACTCGTTTAATTGATTGATTTAAAGTTTTCTGGCATCCTGACATCTAAGGTCATTGACGCCACATAAACTCGTTTATCAAAACAATTAATTCATATGTATAAAAGTGTAAAACCCATTTCCGAAAACAATAGGTTCATATATATAAAAGTGTAAAACTCATTAATAAACAAATCTAGATGTACAAAGTGTATAACCCATTGATAAAAAAAAAATAAAATCTATATGTACAAAAGTGTAAAACTCATTAATAAACAAATCTAGATGTATAAAGTGTATAACCCATTAATAATAAAAAAAATCTATATGTACACAAGTGTAAAACTCATTTAGCAAAACAATAATTTCATACAATATGCATAAAAGTGTAAAACTCGTTAATCAATGTATAGTCATTATCTAAATGCTAAAAAAGAGTAGACTTATTAACCAATTCATCATTAACCCTTTCAGTGCCAGTGAGACCTTTACAATATATATATATATATATATATATATATATATATATATATATATATATATATATATATTGTAAAGGTCTCACCAAGACCTTTCCAGTGTTGACCAAGTTTCTATAGTTTGGGTTTAAAAGAAAATTTCCGTTTTCTGAATTTTTGACATTCACCAATGGCAGCGAAAGGGTTAATGAACAAAAACGAATTCATTAATCATCATTGATAAATAAAATGTACAACTCATTATCATTAATAAAATATGAATAAGTAATTAGCTGAGAAATGGAAACTCATATATAACGAAAGTTCACTAATTAACACATAATTTATATAAAAATGAGCAATTTACCTTTCAAAAATAACACGAAACGTAAGAATCGAAAAAAAAACAATAAAAATAAAAATAAGTCGATCATTAATAAAAATTAGTAATTCAATAATAAAAGAATAAAAAAAAATAATTTATAAGCATTAGAAAATCTTCAATAAAAATACCTCAATATGATAAATAAAATTAAGTAAATCATCAATAAAAATGAGTGATTCAAGAATAAAAAAGGAAAAATTGATTTAGATTAAAAAACTGGTCAATGAAAATAGACAAAAAGCTTCATTAAAATGAATAAAACTAAGTAAATCATCAATAAAAATCAGTAATTCAACAATAATAAAGTGAACAAATAATATATATGAATTAAAAACTAGTCAATAAAAAAAACCTACATTAAAATATATAAAAATAATTAAATCAACAATAAAAAAGTGAACAATTGATTTATAAACACTAGAAAATCACCAATAGAAAATAAACTTAAATAAAAAAAAACCTTAATTGTTATAAACAAAAATAGTAAATCATTAATAAAAATCAGTAAATCAACAACAAAAAAGGTGAACAATTAATTTATAAGAATCAGAAACTGGTCAATGAAAAAAAACTACATTAAAATAAATAAAAATAAGTAAATCATTAATAAAATATAATTCAATAAAAAATAATTAATCTATAATAATCAGAAAATGTTCAATAAAATTGAATTCAATAAAAAGCTGAAGGGGGGGGGGGGGAAGAAAGACTCACTGCGAAGCGAAGATTGCCCAAGGGCGGCTTGGCATACGGAATGCCCAGGAACCTCATGCCCTTGGTGCCATCCGCCAGGACGTACTTCTCGCCCCTGATGCGGCCGCTGGGGGTATCCAGGACGACAGGCCCTTCCGATTCCATGCTGGACGCCCCCCGGAACCCCCCATCCAGCAGGAGGAGACACGCCCCTGCTAGGAGGGCGCCACGGCAGGTGTTATGAAGGTAGTGCACGACCCTCATGACTGGAGACGTTTTTATTATTAATTTCTTTTCTTAATTAAAAAAAAATATCGAAGAAAAAACTGTTTTTGTTTTCTTTTCCCAAGAAATGCAAGTTTTAATTACATCGTTCATGAAATTACTAATAAAAAAGAAATAGTTAAAATAAAACTTATTTTTTTTTTCGTTTCCGCTATGCAAAGAGGAGAGCAGCCCTTCTGCAGATACCCTTCCTCACGGCACAGTCATAATAAGGGCGCGAGTATCTCTCGGGAGTGGCTGCCGAGGTGACAAAGTTCTCGCACATTATTGTCGCACAGGTTTGGAGGCAAGGACTATCACCACCTCCGTCAGGACAAGAGATGGAGGGGACGAGGAGGAGGAGGAGGGTTGAGGGAGGCAGCGCGGTTGTTATTTCGTATGTAGCGCTACCGATAACGCCGTGAAAGCGCCCGATAAAGTCAAACGCGTGGCGGATTGAATGGGATGCGAGCGAGTCGGCTTCCACCTTCGGGGAAGAGTTGCAGACGCAATGAATACGTGCGCGCTACTGACTGTGACTGACTGTGGCGACCCGAGGAGGAGGAGGATTAGGAGGGAGGAGGTGGTGGAGGAGGGAGGAGGTAGAGGAGGAGGGAGGAGGGAGGAGGTGAGCCAACCTCCCTTGCTGCCTAAAACCATCCGCCTCTTGGAGTATATTGTGACACACCGCCCCCCGCTATCAGGATTACCAGGTTGTCAGGCTAAAAAACTTCAAATTTAGCCTTTCATGAAAAAAGGGTGGGCCTTAAATACTATATTTATGGCCTTTTCCTACTAGTGGGTTGGCCTTTTAAGGCCGCAATTGATTAGAAGTTGGCCTTTTCTCATTTGGAAAACCTAGCAACCCGCTTCCCGCCACCCATGGACGCATGCGCCCTGGGTACGTCGCGAAGAGAGAAGTAAAGGAGCGTAAAAGTTTTGTTGTGGATTTGTAAACTTTGCGAGATACTTCGCGATCCTAGATGAAATATTTCAAAGGTGATCTCTCTCTCTCTCTCTCTCTCTCTCTCTCTCTCTCTCTCTCTCTCTCTCTCTCTCTCTCTCTCTCTCTCTCTCTCTCGTAAGATTTGAATAGAATTTTATAAAAGCAATTTTGAAACGTATAATATGAAATAGGGAATATATATATATATATATATATATATATATATATATATATATATATATATATACATACATATATATATATATATATATATATATATATATATATATTATATACATATATATACATAAAACCACACACACACACACATATATATATATATATATACATATATATATATATATATATATATATATATATATATATGTATTACATATATACATATATGTATATATATTATATATATACACACGCATATATATATATATATATATATATATATATATATATATATATATACATACTGTATATATATATATATATATATATATATATATATATATATATATATATATATATATATATATATATATATCACCGTAGTCGACCAACAGCTGCACGTTAACGAATTAGTCGACGAGATGCTGATGAAGCCGATGGGAACTTTCTTAAGAACTCAAGACACCCACAACACAAATCTACTTTCTAACTATTCATCATTATTCACTGAACTTTGGTCCCAGTCCAATGGCTAATGAATCTTGCTCCTCTACCTCTGGAGAAGACCTTTAGTGCATAGGCGGTTGGTCACTTGCCCTTTTTGCCAAGACTTGCGTAACGTGCAACATTACGCAGTAATAGGGCATATTATTATTATCATTATCATTACTTGTTAATAATAATTACCCTCGTTACCCTCAAAAAAAAAAAAAAAAAAAAAAAGAGGGGGGGGGGGGCTTCAAGACCATCGTGGGGGTAATTAACCCCCCAGTTTTAAAACCACTACATTAGGCTGACTGCAACTAAGAAACATAAATTACATGTAATGTTCACATAACTGACAATTGTTCATTGGTCATTTTCCTCTCTGTAAGGGTAGAAGAGACTCTTCATCCATGGTAAGCAGCTCTTCCAGGAGAAGGACACTTCAAAATCAAACCATTGTTCTCTAGTCTTGGGTAGTGCCATAGCCTTTGTACCATGGTCTTCCACTGTCTTGGGTTAGAGTTCTCTTGCTTGAGGACATGGGTACACTATGCTATCTTAATTTTCTTCCTCTTGTTTTGTTAAAGTTCTTATAGTTTATAAAGGAAATATTTATTTTGATGTTACTGTTCTTGAAATATTTAATTTCTCCTTGTTTCCTTTCCTTACTGAGCTATTTTCCCTGTTGGAGCCCTCGGGCTTATAACATCCTGCTTTTCCAACTAGGGCTGTAGCTTAGATAGTAATAATAGTTATAATAAGAATGTAAATGAAGCGCTACAACTATACTCAATTTTTTTTAATGAGGCGCATTTGTACCGACTCGGAGCGGAGCCCTTTTAGTTCGGAAAAGTTTTCTGCTATCTGATTCGTTAGAATTATCTTGTCTAACCAATCAGCGATCAGGAAACTTTTCCGAGCTAAAAGGGCACCCTTGCGAGTCGGTGCAAATCTGCCTCACTAAAAAAAATTGACTATCGCTGATCTAGATGCAAAGTGCAACTTATATTTATTTAATTACACCGGTGCCTTGATGGGACTTTAGCTGTTGCAGCTTCTTATCATTCGACTCTCCTGTTTCTTTAAGATCCATTTTTTTTTCTTTTTACTTAACTTTCGACACTTCGAAGTAATAAGCCTAATCATTCTTAAGTAATTCAATAATAAGCAACCAAAGGATATAAACTACAGATAGTATCAAGATATAAAAAAAAAAAATCTAGTCTTCCTATAGTCAATTCTTTTTAGTGAGGCAGATTTGCACCGACTCGCAGGGGTGCCCTTTAAGCTCAGAAAAGTTTCCTGATCGCTGATTGGTTGGACAAGATAATTCTAACCAATCAGAGAGCAGGAAACTTTTCCGAGCTAAAAGGGCTCCGCTCCGAGTCGGTGCAAATGCGCTTCATTAAAAAAAATTGAGTATAGTGATGACAGTGACAAACTCTTGGAGTTGGGCTGATATGAAAGGCCAGTTTAAAGGTTTAAAGGCCGCTCATGAATGACAGAGGTAAGGGACAGTGACATGTCCCTATCGAGGAGGACAATGC
>NC_090734.1:18362533-18385033 GCF_036898095.1 Palaemon carinicauda
AGTAGAATTAGATATCTCTCGCTATTATAATAAACTGTATTATAATCATAATTATTTGAAATACAGAGTTCCAACTACAATTGCAATTATTCCCAATTATTGTGCTGTTCACATTTACATGTTTTCTTATAGCATCTTGCTTTTCCAACTAGGGTTGTAGCTTGGCTAGTAATAATAATAATAATAATAATAATAATAATAATAATAATAATAATAATAATAATAATAATAATAATAATAATAGAAAACGTATCATGAAGCTGTATTTCAGACAACTTTAATATTACTATCAATCTTATCATTATTATTAGTCCACGCTCAATGTTACCTTATGGTGCTACTGATTATAAAATTATTCTTTATTTTCCATCGAATATTGACCTTGAATGACATTAAAATGAATACGCAATAATTAGAATTCAAAAGTTCCTATTGGAAGCTTCCCTGTATGGCGATATGCTGGACTGGGGTTCTAGCCCCAATCAAGCTTGACAGTTTCCTGTAGCGCTTGGAACCTAACTATCCTTGTGAGCTAAGGATGGGAGGTTTGCGGGATCCTATAACTACTGTCTGGCCAAAGTATCCAATAACTCTCTAGCAGTAATACTATTATTATTATTATTATTATTATTATTATTATTATTATTATTACTAGCCAAGCTACAACCCTAGTTGGAAAAGCAAGATGCTATAAGCCCAAGGGCTCCAATAGGGAAAAATAGCCCAGTGAGAAAAGGAAATAAGGAAATAAATAAATAATGAGAATAAATTAACAATATATCATTCTATAAACAGTAACAAGGTCAAAACAGATATGTCCTATATAAACTATTAACAACGTCAAAAACAGATATGTCCTATGTAAACTATAAAAAGACTCATGTCAGCCTTTTCAACATAAAAACATTTGCTCCAACTTTGAACTTTTGAAGTTCTACTGATTCAACTACCCGATTAGGAAGATCATTCCACAACTTGGTAACAGCTGGAATAAAACTTCTAGTATCTCAATGGGTGGCTGGTGCCCTGGCCAACCTGACTACCTACAGATGACCATCGCCCAAGCCCTCTCTCCACCCAAGCTAAGACCAGAGAGGGCCAGGCAATGGCTGCTGATGACTGGGCAGGTAGACCTATAGGCTCCCCAAACCCTCATTCTTTGCTCACAAGGATGGTGAGGTTGCAGACACTGCAAGAAACTAACGAGATAGAGTGGGTCTCGAACCCCAGTCTGGCAGAACGCCAGGGAGGAACGTTTACAATTCTATAGAATAGAATAAGTAATCGCACCAGAAATAATTATCAAATAGACTTGTTACGTATTGCTTGCAATACATTTTCAGTCATGAGCTCCTTAGATAAATCGTGTCCCTAGAAGGTAAACATGTTATTAGTGAATTAATTCTAACGGTGTTTTTCAGTGCCTTGTCTGGCAAACGTTTTGTTCTGAATGGACTCCACTTGTGCATATTCTCAATGAACGTCTTCTGTATCCCCTTAGATTAAACGTTTATGTCTAACTAAATTATATGTATTTTATTGCTCTCAACTAGTGCATTTTTTTTTTCTGGCAATTGGACTTTGGTAGTTCAGAGACATTATAATTCTCTATCAGTTCCATTTGCTGATTCTTTCCTTCAATGCAATATCTGTGACTGCATGTCAATGTTGTTTTTATCAATTTCAAGTATAATAACAAATTACAATGACATGGAATGACGCAAATCGCCTTTATTTCCTGAAATCAAATTGGCAGAAAAGAAAAAAAAATAGGAATAATTCCGTACAATACATCTTGGAACCTTCTTTGACTGGCTTTTAAGAACCTGAGACATCAAAAGACAACGAATTTTGAAACGAAAATGTATCTTTTTTTTTTTTTTGTTACCATTCAATTCTCCTAAATAAGCTTTTCCAACAAATCCTTAAAAAAAAAAAAAAAAAAAAAAAATTCACTTTGTGATGTAAGGGAACGTATTTTTTAAGGGATTAAAAAATCTTCCCGAAAGGGTCCAATACATTCACTTTATCGTGTAATGGATCGTATTTTCCATGAGATTATAAAGTCTTCTAACAGAAAAAGTCACTTAAATTCACTTTGTCGTGTAATGGAACGCATTTTCCATGAGATTATAAAGTCTTCTGACAGAAAAAGTCAAATACTCAGATAGATATACAGGAGCAAAATAAATAAAAATAAATAATATAAAAAAGTAAGATAAATTCCGCCATTAAAGACCTTGAAAATAGAACTTCACATTTTGGGGTGCGTTCACAAGGAATGTTCTGAGTCGTTTGTTCAACTTGGATCTTGAACGAGGCATAGATAAGAACTATCCCAAAGAAGCAACTTGCAATATATCACCTGCGTTTAACAAGAAGGTCTGCCCCATTACGCAGGCGTAGACCCCAATTTTTTATTATATACTTTGTTTCTTAAAGGCTTTTGTGTTACCTAATACCTTTGTATAATTGATCAGATATAACTCAATTTTTCTGGTAGAACCTCCATAAGGGATATGGCTATTGTTGATGGACACTGTCTATCCATCTATCTATATACTTATGTAATATGAGATACATAAAAGTGCATATATATATATATATATATATATGTATATATATATAGATATATATATATATATATATATATATATATATATATATATATATATATATACTTGCTAAGCTACGACCCTAGTAGGAAAAGCAGAATGCTATTAGCCCAAGGGCTCCAAAAGGGAAAATAGCCAAGTGAGGAAACGAAATAAACTACAAGAGAAGTAATTAACAAATCAAAATAAAATATCTTAATAACAATAACAGCAATAAAATATATCTTTCACATAAAAACTATAAAAACTTCAAAAACAAATAGAGGAAGAGAAATAAGATAGAATAGTGTGCCTCAGTGTACTCTCAAGCAAAAGAACTCTAACCCAAGACAGTGGAAGACCTTGGTACAGACGCTATGGCACTACCCAAGACTAGAAAACAATGGTTTAATTTTGGATTGTCATTCTCCTAGAAGAGCTGCTTACCATAGCTAAAGAGTCTCTTCTACCCTTACCAAGAGGAAAGTGGCTACTGAACAATTACAATGCTGCAGTTAACCCCTTGAGCCAAGAAGAATTGATTGGTAATCACAGTGTTGTCAGATGTATGAGGACAGAGGAGAATGTGGAAAGAATGGGCCCGACTAATCGGTGTATGTGTTGGCAAAAGGAAAATGAGCCGTAACCAGAGAGAAAGATTCAATGTAGTGCCGTCTGGGCAATGAAATGACCCAGTAACTCTCTAGAGGCAGTATCGCAACGGGTGGTTGGTGCCCTGGCCAACCTACTACATACTGTATGTATGTATGTATGTATGTATGTATGTATGTATGTATATATATATATATATATATATATATATATATATATATATATATATATATATATATATATATATGTATATACAGTATATATATATATATATATATATATTATATATATATATGATAAATTTTGCACATTTTTACGTGTTTTTCATATTCAAATAAGCCATATATATTTTTGATACATTAATGTCTGGATTCTCTTAACGACCTCGGGATCAGAGCCCCAGGCAAAATTACACAAAGACAAGAGCTTGGCTCCGGCCGGGAATCGAACCCTGGTCGGCAAGCCTGTATAGACAGTGACTAAGCCACTTTCGTGGCCAAGTGGCTTAGTCACTGTCTATACAGGCTTGCCGACCAGGGTTCGATTCCCGGCCGGAGCCAAGCTCTTGTCTTTGTGTGATTTCGCCTGGGGCTCTGATCCCGAGGTCGTTAAGAGAATCCAGACATTAATGTATCAAAAAAAATATATATGGCTTATTTGAATATATATATATATATATATATATATGTGTGTGTGTGTGTGTGTGCGTGTGTGTGTGTGTATGTTTGTGTGTACAGTTACGAGTGTCATCAAAACGAGCAACAGGGAGGGGGGGGGGGAGGATAGGGTAGGGTTGTGGGGAGGACGGGGCTGTCGATCCAATCAGCTCCTCCTGAGCCCCCGGAAGTCCTTCCGGCCAAATGGGAAATATGCTCCTGAAGATTTTCCAATCTGGAATCGATGGAGGCAAACCGGAAGCCCATTTCGATAATCGATGAGTGGACCTAAACGCCCATCAAGAATCCTGATTACGACTTCTGATTTCGATGTGACTGAGAATGTATACATTTTTCTCCTTCCATCTGACGTACGTTACATTCAGAAGCTTTAACGGATCGTATATTTAAAGGAATTATAAATTCTTCTGACAGTGAAAAATTCGAATAAATTCACTTTCTCGTGTAATGGATCGTATATTTAAAGGAATTATAAATTCTTCTGACAGTGAAAAATTCAAATAAATTCACTTTGTCGTGTAATGGATCGTGTATCTAAAGGACTGAGAATGTATACATTTCTCTCCTGCCATCTGACGTACGTTACATTCAGAAGCTTAAACTCGCGTCGAATGTTCGTATGTTGAACAGGCTGACATAAATCTCTCTTCGTAATTCATATGTGATGGATTTGTTCAAACTATGTTACTGATCTTATAATATTTATCATTATTATTATTATTATTATTATTATTATTATTATTATTATTATTATTATTACTTTCTAAGCTACAACCATAGTTGGAAAAGCAGTATGCTATAAGCCCAGAGGCTCCAACAGGGAAAATAGCCCAGTGAGGAAAGGAAACAAGGAAAAATAAAATTTTTAAGAAGAATAACAACATTAAAATAAATATCGCCTAAAATGTGAACAAAACAAGAAGAGAAACAAGACAGAACAGCGTGCCCGAGTGTACTCTCAAGCAAGAGAACTCTAACCCAAGGAAATGGAAGCGCATGGCACTACCCAAGACTAGAGGAGGAAAGTGGCCACTGAACAATTACAGTGCAGTAACCCTTTGGATGAAGAAGAATTGTTGGGTAATTTCAGTATTGTCAGGTGTATGAGGACAGAGGAGAATCAGTAAAGAATAGGCCAGACTATTCGGTGTATGTGCAGGCAAAGGGAAAGTGAACCGTAACCAGAGAGAAGGACCCAATGTAATCCTGTCTGGCCAGTCAAAGGACCCCATAACTCTCTAGCGGTAGTATCTCAACGGGTGGCTGGTGCCATGTATTTAATTTATTTACTTATTTCCTTTCCTCGCTGGAGTATTTTTCCCTATTGGAGCCCTTGGGTTTATAGCATCCTGCTTCTCCAATAACAACAGTGATAATAATAATACATCATTTTTGTCATTATTGTTGTTGTTGCAATACCTGTGCAATGAACACCAACTACTCGAGTAAACGTGTACGTTATTTTCTTTGTGTATGAAAGTACAAATACATCAACATTCATGACCACATACAGTATATACATTTAATCTTATATAGGCCACATGGAGGGATAATAATTTGTATGACATCTATGTGATTTGCTCCTATATTTGGGATTATGTAGGTAACAATTCATATACATATATATATATATATATATACTGTATATACAGTATATATACATATATATATATATATATATATATATATATATATATATATACATATATATATATATATATATATATATATATATATATATATATATATATATATATATATATACATATATATATATATATATTATTTTTATAATCTATGCCAATGTGGTAATACAGTATTACAATGTTATTAGCTCATTAAAACTGCATAACACAGTATTACAATGTTATTAGCCAATTTAAAAGTACATAATGCTGTATTATAATGTAATTAACCAATTTAAAACTACATCATGCAGTATTACAATGTTATTAGCCCATTTAAAATTGCATAATACAGTATTACAATGTTATTAGCCAATTTAAAATTGTATAATACAGTAGTACAATGTTATCTGCCCATATAAAACTGCATAATATAGTATTAAAATGTAATCAGCCAATTTAAAATTTCATAATACAGTATTACAATGTTATCAGCCCATTTAAAACTGCATTAAACAATATTACAATGTTATTAGCCAATTTAAAACTACTTTATACAGTATTACAATTTTATTAGCACATTTAAAATGGCAAAATACAGTACTACAATATTATCAGCCAATTTAAAACTGCATAATACAGTATTACAATATTAATACAGCCTCCCGTTCCTAACATAACGCCTGTAACAGCATGTAACATACCTCCCACCATAAAAAACAAAACGAGTAACGAGACTTAATATAGCATTAGTGCATTTAAAGTTGCGTGTGCTACCGAGAGATGGCGTCCCTGCTGCTTAATTGATCGGAGCAGTCGGCGACCTGTGCACATAACGCCGAGCTTAGTGTTTACTCTAGAACACAATTAACTCGACTCCCAACTCATTAACGATATGTTTTATTGAATCGGGCGATGGATTTAACAGCCCGATATAGATGCGGAAATTGAAGCCCTGTTTGGACTAGGCTTATTCGAACGCGTACTCTCGCTTTTTTGGGTGTAAAAGAATTGTTCGTAGTTCCTGTGAACTGTAGGCGAGTTAGGATTCATTTAGATTAATGTCATTATCCATGATGATTAAATAATGGTGGATTATATCTAATTTAGATTAATGATTGATTAATAATGATCAGGAAAGCACATTTCAAAATTGTCAACCAAAAATAGTCTAAATGGTTTGTTCATAATCATTTACCAAAAAGGATTTAGCGTTGTTTTAAACTGAAGTGTCATTAGGAGTTTTGAGAGAAAAATTGAAGCGTCATTTAGAGCTTTGTGGGAAAACTAAAGTGTCACTAGGAATTTTGAAGGAGAAACTGAAGTGTCATTACGAATTTTGAGAGAAAAATTGTAATGTCATTAAAATCTTTGAGGGAAAAACTGAAGTGTCATTAAGAACTTTGTGGGAAAATTTTGAAGCATCATTAAGAACTTTGTGGGAAAAATTGAAGTGTCATCAAGAACTTTGTGGGAAAAAATGAAGTAGTTGAGAATTTTGTTGGAAAAACTGAAAGTCATTAGGAATTTTGAGGGAAAACCTAGAGTGTCATTAAGAATTTTGTGGGAAAAACTGAAGTATTATTAAGAATTTTTGGGAAAAAATTGAAGTGACATTAAGAATATTGTGGAAAAACTGAAGTGTTAAGAATTTTGTGGGGAAACAGAAGTGCCATTAAGAATTTTTAAGGAAAAACTCAGGAGTCATTAAGAACTTTGTTGGAAAAATCTATATTTCATGAAGACTTTAGTTGAAAAAATTGAAGTGTCATTAAGAATTTTGAAGAAAAAACGGGTGTCACAAATAATTTTGTGGGAAAACCTGAAGTCGCATTAAAACTTATCTGGGAAAACTGAAGTGACATTAAGAATTTCGTGGGAAATCCAAAATGTCACAAATAATTTTGTGGGAAAACCGAAGTGTCACTAATAATTTTGTGGGAAAACTAAAGTGTCACTAATCATTTTGTGGGAAAACTGAAGTGTCACTAATAATTTTGTGGGAAAACCGAAGTGTCACTAATAATTTTGTGAGAAAACTGAAGTGTCACTGATAATTTTGTGGGAAAACCGAAGTGTCACTAATAATTTTATGGGAAAATAAAATATATGTCAAATTCGAAAAAGGGTTCTCAGTGTTCTTCAAAAGGCGTATGGATAAACTAGATCTGATTTGAAATAGTGAATTATTATACAATTTCTAACAAAATTCCGTCATGTCAGCCAACAATGAATTAGGCTGTTTCATATCTCGATCAATTATCAACAATCATCGTCTGTCGTAAATGAGTAAGTCAAAGGAAATGTGATAAAAGTGAAACTAATAATAATAATAATAATGAAAATAATAATAATAATAATAATAATAATAATAATAATAATAATAATAATAATAATAACAATAACAACAACAACAACAACAACAATAATAATAATAATAATAATAATAATAATAATAATAATTTCACAAGCAAAACAACCTTAGGCAAACATCGTTCTTGTCCTACAATACCAAATAGGCCTACAGCCAAATAGGATAAAAAAGTAATTTTATATTACCCATCAATACCAAATACAATAAAATATAAAAAGGTAATTTCTCATACAAAAAAACACTAAATAAGCCCTCAGTTGAATAAAGAAAAAAAGGTAATTCTATATTACCCATCAATACTAAATACAATAAAATATAAAAAAAAGTAATTTCACATACAAAACAATACTAAATAGGCCCACAGTCAAAAAGGATAAAAAAGCTAATTTTATATTAGCCATCAGTACCAAATACAATACAATAAAAAAGTAATTTCAAATAAAAAAAACTACTAAATAGGTCCACAGCGAAATAAGAAAAAAGTAATCTTATATTAGCGATCAATACCAAATAAAATAAAATAAAATATAAAACAAAAATAATTTCACATAGAAAACCATACTAAATAGGCCCAAAGTCAAATAAAAAAAAGGTAATTTTATATTTGCCATCAATACCAAATAAGATAAAATATAAAAAAGGTAATTTCACATACAAAACCATACTAAATAGGCCCACAGTCAAATAAGAATCAAAAGTAATTTTATATTTGCTATCAATACCAAATAAAATAAAATATAAAAAGGTAATCTCACATACAAAACAATACTAAATAGGGCCACAGTCAAAAAGGATAAAAAAGGTAATTCTATATCAGCCGTTAATAACATACAATAAACTATATAAAAATGTAATTTCACATACAAAACAATACTAAATAAGCCCACATTCAAATAAGAAAAAAGTAATTTTATATCAGCCATCAATACCAAATAAAATAAAATATAAAAAAAGGTAATTTCACAGAAAACAATACTACATAGGCCCACAGTCAAATAAGAATAAAAAATAATTTTATATTTGCTATCAATACCAAATAAAATAAAATATAAAAAAGGTAATTTCATATACAAAACAATACTAAATAAGGCCACAGTCAAAAAGGATAAAAAAGGCAATTCTATATCAGCCGTTAATAACATACAATAAACTATATAAAAAGGTAATTTCAAATACAAAACACTACTAAATAGGGCCACAGTCAAATAGGATAAAAAAAGTAATTTGATATTTGCCATCAATACCAAATAAAATAAAATATAAAACAAAAGTAATTTCACATAGAAAACCATACTAAATAGGCCCACAGTCAAATAAGAATAAAAGGTAATTCTATATTACCCATCAATACTAAATACAATAAAATATAAATAAAAGGTAATTTCACATATAAAACTACTAAATAGGCTAATTTCACATAAAAACTACTAAATAGGCCCACATTGAAATAAGAAAAACGTAATTTTATATTAGCCATCAATAACATATGTAATAAAATATAAAAAAGGTAATTTTACATACAAAACGATACTAAATAGCCCCAGAGTAAAAAAGAATAAAAAAGGTAATTTCATATCACCCATCAATAACAAATAGAATAAAATATAAAAAAGGTAATTTCACGTATAAAACAATACTAAATAGGCCCGCAGTCAAATAAGAAACAAAAAGTAATTTCATATCACCCATCAATAACTAATACAATAAAATATATAAAGTAATTTCACATACAAAACAACAATATGGGAAAATCCTTCTTGTCCATTTTGGAGACACAGAAGAATTTCCGGGAATTCCCCGTGGTGCAAATTTCGGCTTTCTGGGTTAAAGGATTCTCCTGTTCATCCCTGACACTGACTGACAGCTGAGCACTCAGACACGGTGCCTGACTTAAAGCTGAAATGGAAATTTGCTTCCCCAATGACTGCAATGGATCATGGTTTAATGGGTCATTGGAATTTTTATATATATAAATATATAAATGAATTTGGTTTAAAAATTAAAAAGTCTGGGGCAGCTCTTTTTATTGGTGTCCTGGGAGACTTAGCAGTTAATTGAAGGATTCAGGGAGGATATTAGATAATTAATGAAGAATTTAAAAAGTTTATATTTTTACTTGACATTATTATTATTATTATTATTATTATTATTATTATTATTATTATTATTATTACTTGCTAAACTACAACCTTATTTGGAAAAGCAGGATGCTATAAACCCAAGGGCTCCAACGGGGAGAATAGCCCAGTGAGGATAGAAAATAAGGAAATAAATAAACTACAAGAGAAGTAATCAACAATTGAAATAAAATATTCTAAGAATAGTAACGATGTGAAAACAAATCTTTCGTATATAACTATCAAAACTTTGAACAAACAAAAGGAAGAGAAATAAGATAGAATAGTATGCCTTAGTGTACCTCAAGCAAGAGAACTCTACCCCAAGATAGACAGTGGAAAACAATGGTACAGAGGCTATGGCACTGCCCAAGACTGGAGAACAGTGGTTTGATTTTAGATATTAATCTTTGACACCGTCGTTCAATTAGTTCATTATGTATGTTGCATAAAATTTTTCATAATTCTGACCATCCTTTACATTCAGATCTTCTTGGACAATTCCATCCTGTTCGTAATACTTGGCAGGCAGCTAATTCTAATAGTCAGGCCTTCTCCATCATAAGGCTCAATACTACACAGTATTCTAGAAGTTTTATTCCAGCTGTGACCAAGTTGTGGAATGATGTTCCTAATCGGGTAGTTGAATCAGTAGAACTTCAAAAGTTTAAAGTTGCAGCAAATGTTTTTATGTTGACCAGGCTAACATAAGTCTTATTATAGTTTATATATGAAATATTTGTTTTGACGTTGTTACTGTTTTCAGAATGATTTATTGTTAATTCGTTCTCCTCATTTATTTATTTCCTTATTTCCTTTCCTCACTGGGTTATTTTTCCCTGTTGGAGCCATTGGGCTTATAGCATCTTGCTTTTCCAACTAGGGTTGTAGCTTGGATAATAATAATAATAATAATAATAATAATAATAATAATAATAATAATAATAATAATAATAATAATAATAAAAACAAAGTGAGACTGTACCATGTCGACAGTAAATAGCCCAAATAGGAGTAAAATGAATAATTCAAAGTAAATATAACACTAGTCTCTTATCTCAAGAACAAACAATGTACTCAATTTGAGAGAGAGAGAGAGAGAGAGAGAGAGAGAGAGAGAGAGAGAGAGAGAGAGAGAGAGAGCAAACATTTCTCTTGTAAACAATGTCTCTCTGTTCATTTATCAACAGAAGGCTCTTAACGATAAGTCTTGTAACACTAATCTCATATCTCTTTATCTCTGACTTTCCACTCCATGAGGCTTCGTGCTCTAAACGCCTAGAGAAAATAAACAACTTAGAGAGAGAGAGAGAGAGAGAGAGAGAGGAGAGAGAGAGAGAGAGATTCCACTGGTTCCCATCAGAAAAAAAGTGTATTGATTATATTGCATTAGGAATATTAAAGTAACAATAATATTGACTACAACAACAATGAGAGAGAGAGAGAGAGAGAGAGAGAGAGAGAGAGAGAGAGAGAGATTCCACTGGTCCCCATGAGAAAAAATGTATTAATTATATTGCATTAAGAATACTAAAGTAACAATAATATTAACAAAAACAACAATGAGAGAGAGAGAGAGAGAGAGAGAGAGAGAGAGAGAGAGAAAACAAAAATTCCCGTGGTTTCCACTAGAAAAAAAGTTTATTTATATTGCATTAGGAATATTAAAGTAATAATATTGACAGAAACAATAATGAGAGAGAGAGAGAGAGAGAGAGAGAGAGAGAGAGAGAGAGAGAGATCCCACGGGTTCCCTTCAGAATTACTGTACTTCTTATATTACATTAGGGAATATTATAATAATAATAATGACAAAAACAACAATGAGAGAGAGAGAGAGAGAGAGAGAGAGAGAGAGAGAGAGAGAGATTCCAGTGGTTCCCTTCAGGAAAATGTGTACTTTTTACATTACATTGTGACTATTAATTGTGAATATTAATGTAATAATAATAATAACAAAAACAACAATGAGAGAGAGAGAGAGAGAGAGAGAGAGAGAGAGAGAGAGAGCACTGGCTCGCTTTAGAAAAAATATATATTTTTTCATATTTCTTTAAGAATATTAATAGCAATAATTATAATAAAAAATTCTGATAGATAGAGAATACCACTGGCGGGTTTAGAAATAAAAATGCTTACCTTTTATTATTATTATTATTATTATTATTTTTATTATTATCATTATTATTATTATTATTATTATTATTATTAGCAAAGCTGCAACCCTAATTGGAAAAGAAAGATACTTTTCCAACTAGGGTTGCAGTTCAGCAAGTAATAACAACAACAACAACAACAATAATAATAATAATAATAATAATAATAATAATAATAATAATCATAGTGATTCGCGACCCTGAATTCATAATAATGCTAATAAGTCCATCTAGTGTCAGAAACGAGAACTACCTTAACTATCCTGGAGAGCAGTTAATAAAAAGTACACCTGGTCCTTAACAGTTCGTATTCGTAATGGTGTAGGCAATTGGAGGGTTCTTGAACCAGTCATTACCATTCATTACTTAGCTTTTATTTAGTCCCTCATTGCGATCAATTGTTAGGGATTTCAGAATGAAGAGGCAACCAAAATTTCAATCAAAATGGTTCAAAGTCTTCGAATAATATATACAATTATATTTTCAAAAAGAGTGGCAGACCCTTAAGCCTTGTCCACACGATCGAACATGCCCGACGGGCAAACAGTGATACCAGACCACAATAGTTAGTAAGAATGAGGTAATGACGTGAGAAGAGGGAAAACTACAGACAGGGATCTGGCATCATAGTGTTGCCAGATCCATGCCTTTATTTTTCCCGTTTCTGACGCCATTAACCCTCATTCTTACTAACTATTGTGGCCTGGTATCACTGTTTGCCCGTCGGGCATGCTTGATCGTATGGACAGGGCTTTTTGCGTCAAGAATGTTGATTTACTCCTAAAGGATAAATAGCTGGCTCTGGATATTTAAATATTAATTATTCTCTGAAGTAAAACGGTGTATATTTTTCCTTTTTAACACTGATGGAAGGATGCCAGAAAACTTCAAATCAATCAATCTCTATCCACTAGAACCTCAAAATGGTCATATCTTTAATGCAACTTAAGTGAAGCACTGTAAGCATTATTAAAGAATCTATGCAGTCTCTCTCTTCCACCATTTAGTCCAACAGCAAGATGAAAGGAAACAATAACGAAGGTAAAGAAGAATATAAAAAGGATATAAAGTAAGTATAGTTAGGGATAGCATGCCCTTATAGAGGTATCTATAGTTTATAGTTTTTATAGTTTATATGTGAAGGATCTAATTTAATGTTACTGTTCTTAAATCATTTTAATTTCATTGTTTATTCTTCTGTTGTAGTTTATTCATTTCCTTGTTTCCTTTCCTCACTGGGCTATTTATCCTTGTTGGACCCTTTGGGCTTATAGCATCTAGCTTTTCCAACTAGGGTTGTAGCTTGGCTAGTAATAATAATAATAATAAATAATAATAATAATAATAATAATAATAATTAATAATAATAATTATGAATATCGTATGCGGTCTCTGTATCAGTAACCAAATGAGTCTTATCTCATATCTATCATTCGATAGATTTGTTATCTCGCAGTGTGTACTCTCATCACAGATAAGTTTAAATCGTATTTGTCAACAACTCGGAAAAGAGGAAATCGGTGTTGCTAACCTCATGGGGAAATATGCAATGAAATAGTTATTATACAGGAAATATTCGTGATTGTATCGATAATATGATTTAAACAGTACCAGGAAGTAGTTTCTTAGTGATATTCATTACGGTTATTATTATTATTATTACTATTATTATTATTATTATTATTATTATTATTATTATCATTATTTTTATTCATCATCATCATTATTATTATTATTATCATTATTATTATTAGTAGTAGTAGTAGCAGGTAGTAGTAGTAGCAACAGTAGCAGTAGCAGTAGTAGTAGTAAAGCTACAACCCTATTTGGAAAAGCAAGATGCTATACGCCCAAGGGCTCTAATACGGAAAAATATCCCAGTGAGAAAAGGAAATAAGGAAATAAATAAACAATATGAGAAAAAATTACCAAAAAATATTTTAAAAACAGTAACAACATCAAAACATCGCTTATGACAGATACCATTGCAATATCATTACATAAACTATCAGCTTCTTGGTAAAAGGGCTCTTTAGCCTGTTACGAAATAACAGCCTTAGAACAATATTTCAGCAGTAAGAGAGAGAGAGAGAGAGAGAGAGAGAGAGAGAGAGAGAGAGTGTGTGTGTGTGTGTGTGTGTTGAGGACGTGAACGTCAGTAGCAACCCAATTTAAACCCGAATGACCCTTAAGGTGAATTTGACATTATGTAAAGTACTCTCTTCATTTATGGCTAATATGTTTCAATCACGGGAATACTTTTATAAATTGCTGTCCAAAGATGACTTAACAATTGAACAGCAAGCACTTTAACTTCTTTAAATATGCATTTATATTAGCTATACATCCCTTCAATTGAGCTATTTGGATATCGCCAATTTTGCTTTTATTAAGTTCTAACTTTTTTTTTCTTTATTTCTCGAGAGTACATTTATATATTTTATAAACCTACTTATAAATTTCTAAAGATAATGTCAAGGCGTGATAAAATTGAATATAGTTACGGAATGGTCTTCCTAAGCGGGCAATTGAATCAGTAGAACTTCGAAAGTTCAAACTTGCAGCGAATGTTTTCATGTTGAACAAGCGGACACAAGTATTTTTTTATAGTTTATATATGAAATATCTGTTTCAATGTTGTTACTGTTTTTAAAATTCATTTTATTTTAATTGTTAATTATTTCTCATACCGTTTACTTCCTGATTTCCTTTCCCTTACAAGGGCTTTTTTTCTCTGTTGGAGCCCTTGGGCTTATAGCATCTTGTTTTTCCAACTAGGGTTGTAGCTTACCTAATAATAATAATAATAATAATAATAATAATAATAATAATAATAATAATAATAATAATAATAATAATAATAATACTATCATGGTTGAACAGTTAGATGCAACTACTTGGTAATTACATTTTTCATGCCAATAAACTCTTCAGTTTGGCATATATTATAATGTATTAATAAAACGGAAGGACGTTCAACATTCATTTTTATTCATTATAAATCCTATAATGTTTGGGAATAACACCAAGAACATATGCCAAATTACATATGAAAAACTGTAAAAAATTTTAATAAAAAAGAATTCTCAAATTAAAAATATATACAAACAATCAAGTCTAGAAATTAAATAAAAATAATTTGGCTTTATAGCCTCTAAATCAATATTTAGAATGAATAGTATCCTTAATAATCAATGTAAAATGTATGGCACAGGGACCATACATTATACATTTATCTTGAGTAACTAACAAGTTTGAGATATTTTTTTCCTAAAGGGTCAATGCAAAATGTATGACACGGACCATACACGTTACATTATTTAAAATAACTAAAAAGTATGAGATTTTACTAAAAAAACATCATAGATGTTGAATGAAAAGCAAATAAAACATGTTAAAAAGCTTAAAATAAAATTGCTATTATACATTAACGCAAATAGGACATTCATAAACATCTCAGTATTCGTTTTCTGTCGGGGCCTTGATTGGCGATGGCAAACAGTACAAGGCCTTAACAATTTTTCTTCTTCTTTTCGGCGTGGAAGTAGCCAGAGGGTTAAACACGGTCATTTTCCTTTTGACATTTCCCGTAGTTTTCTTATCGGTTCTCCAAAAAGACCACTTCTTCCAGAAAAATTCCCGACGGTCTGGATTCTCCGGCAGCCTGGGGTTCCCCAAGTTGATGGGCTGCGGCCTGCTCGTAGATACTGTCGGCTGAGTTCTAAGGTCCCTCTCTCGTTTCCCTTCGACCTGTAGGTCCTTTCTTCTACCCTTCTCTTGCTCACTCTGGTCCTTCCCTTGCCCCTTCTCTTGCTCACTCTGGTCCTTCCCTTGCCCCTTCTCTCGCTCACTCTGGTCCTTCCCTTGCCCCTTCTCTCGCTCACTCTGGTCCTTCAATTCGTGGATCGATCCCAAACTAGGAATACTCGAAATTATATCCTCACAACAAAAGTCCAGAAACTCCCAACTCCCGTCTAAGGAAGTACGGCTAACATTGTGAGCTACGCATCGACACTCTTGAAAACCCTTCGCTCTTTCCCGATTAACTTCCTTAGACCTACCACGCGCTAGTCTTCTTCTATCGTAAGCAATTTGTTTATTTACCGAACACGCTGCAATCACACCAGCATTTGGCCCAATGTTCCCCGAGGCCACATGGACGTCTTTATCCACCGGCACAGACTCGATTCGCCTTGAATCTCGAGTGGGAAATCCATCTCCCTCATCCACTAACCCATTAAACACCGGATCAAAGGCCATTGATTTGATAGCCGCACTGAATTGGGGTTTCTGTATTCTGTAACGATCGGCGATCTCGCTTTCTGTCGTCCATTTTCGTATGACTTCGTCACTAGCTTCTTCGCAAGAGCTCACTTCAGCCGTCACTTCATTTTCAGCTTTCTCCGAGGGTACCCTACACATCGCTTTTCGCTTCCAAGGGATTAGGTAAGCCATGGTATCTTAGAAGGGGCATGCGAACCAACTGGGGTAAACGTTTACAACTGACGACCAGCCTATGAATTTGCCAACGCTTAGACTCTCCTCTGGTATCTAGAAACTAGTAAACAAAAGACGGCGACCAATAACAACAAAGTGTTTGTTTGAGAGGAATGTAAACAGCGCTCTGATTGGTTAGGGGCTGTTCGATTGAGTGATTTGCTCATAAAATAAATAGTCTCTCTATCTACATGTAGATAATATTACTATTGTTATAATTCCCCATTACTTGTGTAACATTACGTATGTAACAATGTATTTCACATTACAAAAGAATAATGAATATTACAATAGGTTGGGGAGAGCCGATATATAACAACGAACTGGAAATGAACTCTTAAATGCATCAGATGAAAGACAAAAAACACTAATATGAGACAGCTGGCCTATTGATACAAAATTGACTTATTGGAACACAAAAGCCCCATGATTAATTGTCTCATATATTCTTATACAGTGATCTTGTTATTATATTTTGGTATAACTGACATACTTTGAATAGTGTTTTCCTGGTCCTGCCACAAATGGAACACCCCCAGCGAACAGCGAAACCCACGACATTTGTCATATATAGCCTTTTAGTATATACAAACTAACGCGGTTTGTTCGTTCTAATCATTTATTTATTTCCTTATTTCCTTTCCTCACTAGGCTATTTTTCCCTGTTGGTACCCTTGGGCTTATAGCATCTTGCTTTTCCAACTAGGGTTGTAGCTTGGCTAGTAGTAGTAGTAATAATAATAATAATAATAATAACTGTCAAATCCACGTACCACTTTTCTTTCGTTTTTTATCTTGCGCTCGGTCTGTTTCTATACCGGTGGCCTCTTTTTAAAAAAATCGTCCAAAGAATCTTTTTTCTTCCTACTTAAAATTTTCCGTAAATGACTCAAGCAAACGTCATTACAGTCTATAGACCTTGATTACAATATCCAAGCGCTCGACTCACGTAAGAGGAACTCAAGTTCTTCATAATTCGCCCTTAAACCCTGGCAATTCCATTGCAGAATGGAGGAAAAAAACTATGGTTTATATTTTGGAAGAGACCTTGGATGAAGTCTTCCCATTGCCAATCTTTGATCTAACGCTGTTTCCCGGTATTATAGTACCTAAAGGTTTAAAGGTCGCTCATGAATGGCAGAGGCAAGGAACAGTGACCCGAGCAGGACAATGCCTTAGAGACTGACCATATATACATAAGATCAGTGCTTAAGACTCTTCTCTACCCAAGCTAGGATCAAGGAGAACCAGAAAATGCTGATGATTTAACATGTAGACCTATAAGCTACCTCAAGCACATCATCCTTAGCTCACAAGGATGGTGAGGTTGCAGATACTGCTAGAAACTACAGAGCTTGAACTAGTCTCGAACCACAGTCCTACAAATCACCAGGCAAGGGCGTTACCAATATGGTTCTTGACTGCCAGAACACATTCTTTGATAATTTTGAGAAGCATATTTCAAAAGATATCTTTAATTGCATCAGTTACCCCATACAACAACAACAACAACAACAACAACAACAACAACAACAACAACGATAATTGCTTATAATTCCGATTAAAGCATCTTCCACTGGTGAGAAATGTTCATTTTAATGATAATTTTCTTCAAATATTTTATTTTCATTTGTTTCCTTCCCTCACCGGGTTATTTTCCCTGTTGGAGCCCTTGGGTTTATAGCATCTTACTTTTCCAACTAGGGTTGTGGCTAAGCAAATAATAGATTATAAAATAATAATAATAATAATAATAATAATAATAATAATAATAATGAAAAATGATTCAATAACAGAAATAAATAAAGCAAAAGTCAGGAAAAAAATCGAATCATGGTATTGATTGATTGATTGATAAATAAAGCTAAATTGCATCATCAGCCCAGGAGGTAAGAGAAATTTAAAGCTTGATTTATAGAGGAAAAAACCACACAGTAGTGTAAACTTTCAAAGCAGGAAGTGTAAAAAATGTAAAGTTTAAACTTGGGTGTAGAACGAAAGAAGTCAGAAAGTAGTGTAGTGTAAAGCCATAAAATGTAAAAATGTTGTGTATAAAATATAAAGTTTAAAAGTTTTGTGCATAATGAATTGGAAAAATAGGCCTATAGTGTATAATATAGTGTAAAAATTTACATTTTTACACTACATTAGTGAAAAATTGTAATGCATAATGTAAAGTGTAAAAAATGTATAGTGTAAAAATTAGGTCCTATAGTGTATAATGTTGTGTAAAAATTTACATTTTTTACACTACATTAGTGAAAAATTACAATGTATAATATAAAGTGTAAAAAATGTATAGTGTAAAAATGAGGTGTTAAATGTAAATTGTTATTATGTAAACTGTAAAAACTAATAATAATAATAACCCAGACAGTGAAATACCATGGTACAGGGGTATGGCACTACCCAAGACTAGAGAACAATGGTTTGATTTTGGAGTGTCCTTCTCCTAGAAAAGCTATTTACCATAGCTAAAGAGTCTCTTCTACCCTTACCAAGAGGAAAGTAGCCACCAAAATGAGTAAAAAGCTAATATTCTTTCAAATATCCATTACTTCGCGGGCAAATAAGAACTTAGATATAATTTCTTGCATCAGAAGAAAATATACAAATAAATACACACAAGTAGGAGAAGTATTGAGATATAAAATAATTTATATTTGGTGTCAGATTTATTATCATCTCGGTAAGACTTCCGCGAGATATACTTATCTTAATAGATACACAGACAGTCATCTAATCTATATGGTTAGGACTGACCGAATTAGGAATTAAGGGAAGGCAAATATTATGTATATTGGGAAAGAGGGCACATAAATAAAATAAATATGAAATACAAGAAATTAATAGAATTAATACTATAATTCTTCTTCATTTAGTAATAAAAGAATAACAAATATAAATACGGAAGACCGACAAAATTAATGTTAATAGATAATAAATGGTTAAGATAATAATGTAATAATATTTGCGTTTGTGGTGTACTCAAATCTATGAGTACATAGAAGTACTGCTTAGCTTATAAACGCTATTCAAATTAAGTACATTACTGCTTGTACTATAAAGTACTAAAATAAAGAATGTGTAAATAAATAAACTAATAAAACTAGAGGGGAACTCACTACAGCACAGACCTCCGTCGCGGCAGCTTATTTCTCGACCTTGACCTTGAACTTTAACATTACCATGTATTAAATGGCGTGGAGTTTCATTCACTTAAATATGAACCATGTTTGAAGTCTCTGTGACAACAATGTCCAAACTTATGTCTGATTACGTGAATTGGACATTTTGCTTGACCATGACCTTTGACCTTGAACTTCCAAAATTTAATCATTTCCAGCTTTTTAAATGAAAGTTAATCCCTACAAGTTTCATTACTCCACGATTAAAATTGTGGCCAGGAAGCTGTTCACAAACAAACACACACATCCACCTGCAAGTTTCATTACTCCATGATTAAAATTGTGGCCAGGAAGTTGTTCACAAACAAACACACGAACAAAAAGGGACGAAAACATAACCTCCGTCCAGCTTCGTTGGCGGAGGTAACAATACAGAATATTATAACTTATTGGAACGTATGCAATTTATAAATTCCAAAATAAAACGTTCAAGTCTTAGAGATAAAAAAAAATCCCATTTTACCTTTCAAAGGTCAAGTAAGGTAACCAATGACCAAATTTAAACGATTGAACTATGATTGACAGATTGCCTGATCGACGGGATGAAGATTGACATACAGGGAGTCAAGAACATTGACGTCACTTGAAGGCAAATTGATCATTGAATTGAGTGCGTTAGTTATATATCTAATAGTTTTATAAAATTCTTGTGTAGCTCTTGGCCTTGGTTTTGAGAGAGAGAGAGAGAGAGAGAGAGAGAGAGAGAGAGAGAGAGAGAGAGAGAGAGAGAGTTGACTCGTATGTTGTTTACAATAAGGGATTGCGTAAATAAGATATTTTGGCGAAGTCAACCTCCAACCCACCGAAAATTAATTAACTGCAAATAGGTAAATATAAAGAAAAAGAAGCTAATATAGACGTATATTAGTTAGCCACTTTTTTCTAATGGACATTCTTATACTTATTCTTATACTCAGAAAATCCAAAAATTCAAAAATATATACAACACCCAATCCACTCTAAACACAATCTTCTACCAAACAAGATAAACAACCCTAGGTCACTGACTAAGCACCATAAGTCATTTACTAACCACCATAGGTCACTTACTAACATCGTAAGTCACCCGACTAACCACCATTGGTCACATACTAACCATCCCAAGTCACTTACTAACGACCTTAGATCACTTATTAACCACCATAGGTCATTTACTAACCACCCTAGGTCAATTACTAACCACCATAGGTCACTGACTGACCACCATAGATCACTTACTAACCATCCTAAGTCACTTACTAATCACCTTAGATCGCTAATTAACCACCATAGGTCATTTACTAACCAGCCCAGGTCACTTACTAACCACCATAGGTCACTTACTAAAGACCATAGATTTCTAACCAGCCCAGGTCCCTTACTAACCACCTTAGGTAACTTACTAACCATCCTAGGTCACCTACTAGCCATCATAGGACACTTACTAACCACCATAGGTTACTTACTAAACACCACAGATCACTAACTAACCATCCTAAGTCACTTACTAACCAACCTAGGTCACTTACTAACCATCATAGGTCACTTACTAACCACCCTAGGTCACTTACTAAAGACCATAGATTTCTAACCAGCCCAGGTCCCTTACTAACCACCTTAGGTAACTTAATAACCAACCTAGGTCACTTACTAACCATCATAGGTCACTTACTAACCACCATAGGTCACTTACTAAAGACCATAGATTTCTAACCAGCCCAGGTCCCTTACTAACCACCTTAGGTAACTTACTAACCATCCTAGGTCACCTAATAGCCATCATAGGTCACTTACTAACCACCATAGGTTACTTACTAAACACCATAGATCACTAACTAACCATCCTAAGTCACTTACTAACCAACCTAGGTCACTTACTTACCATCACAGGTCACTTACTAACCACCCTAGGTCACTTACTAACCGTCATAGGTCACTTACTAACCACCCTAGGTCATTTACTAACCATCATAGGTCACTTACTAACCACCATAGGTCCCTTACTAACCACCCTAGGTCACTTACTAACCACCATAAGTCATTTACTATGCACCATAACTCACTTACTAACTACCCTAGGTCACTTACTAACCACCATAAATCACTTACTAACCATCCTAAGTCACTTACTAACCACCCTAGGTCACTTACTAACCACCATAGGTCACTTACCAACCACCATAGGTCACTCATTAACCAACCTAGGTCACCTACTAACCACCATATGGCACTTACTAACCACCCTAGGTCACCTACTAACCACCATAGGTCACTCATTAACCACCCTAGGTCACCTACTAACCACCATGTGGCACTTACTAACCACCCTAGATCACCTACTAACCACCATAGGTCACTTACCAACCACCATAGGTCACTCATTAACCACCCTAGGTCACCTACTAACCATCATATGGCACTTACTAACCACCCTAGGTCACCTACTAACCACCATATGGCACTTACTAACCACCCTAGGTCACCTACTAACCACCATAGGTCACTCATTAACGACCCTAGGTCACCTACTAACCACCATATGGCACTTACTAACCACCCTAGGTCACCTACTAACCACCATAGGTCACTCATTAACCACCCTTGGTCACCTACTAACCACCATATGGCACTTACTAACCACCCTAGGTCACCTACTAACCCCCATAGGTCACTCGTTAACC
>NC_090734.1:18390033-18407533 GCF_036898095.1 Palaemon carinicauda
CCCGAGTGTACCCTCAAGCAAGAGAACTCTAACCCAAGACAGTGAAAGACCATGGTACAGATGCTATGGCACTACCGAAGATTAGAGAACAGTGGTTTGATTTTGGAGTGTCCTTCTCTTAGAGGAGCTGCTTACATAATAATAAGTGATATCAAGAAACATCTTTCCTCCATTGTCATTGGAAAAAAGGAAAGATTAAAGACACCCACCCACAAAACATTATGCTGCAATATTATTAATTTTCTTATAAATATTTAATGTTTAAACGTTTACAACTCTCTTACGAATGGCAGAGGCAAGGGACAGTGAAAATGCCCTTATAGGACAATACCCTAGAGACCATATTACATATGATCAGCTCCTAAGCTTCTCTCCACCCAAGTTAGGACCAGGAAGGGCCAGGCAATGGCTGCTAATGATTCAGCAGGTAGACGTATAGGAGGATTCAGCAGGTAGACCTATTAAGAAACATATTTTTTCCATTATCATTGGAAAAGGGGAAAGATTAAAGACAAAGAAGAGGGACAGTGACGATGCCCTAACAAGACAATACCCTAGAGACCATATTATTATTATTATTATTATTATTACAAGTCAAGCTACACCCCTAGTTGGAAAGGCAAGATGCTATAAGCCCAAGGGCTCCAATAGGGAAAAATAGCCCAGTGAGGAAAGGAAATAAGGAAATAAATAAGTGATGAGAACAAATTAACAATAAATCAGACTAAAAACAGTAACAACGTTAAACCAGATATGTCATATATAAACTACTAACAACGTCAAAACAGATATGTCGTATATAAACTATAATACAAACTATGATCAGCGCCTTAGCTCTCTCCACCCAAGCTAGGACCAGGAAGGGCCAAGCAATGGCTACTAATGATTCAGCAGGTAGACCTATAGGTTCCCAAATCCCCCTTTATTATCTCACAATGATGTTGACGTTACAGACACTACAAGAAACTATGGGGCTTGAGCGGGTCTCCAACACCAACCAAGTAGATCTCCAGGCAGGGACGTTTTCAATAGGCCACCATAACCCCGGGGTTATATATATCACATGGTAATAAATAATGGTAGGATGAGAAAATTAATTACAAAGAGTACAACCAGAGTCTTCAACCTTATCTTCTGAAGAAATAAATTGCTGTAACAAATGTCATTACAACGCTGCTGTTATTATTATTATTATTATTATTATTATTATTATTATTATTATTATTATTATTATTATCAATACCGAAATTATTATTATTATTATTATTATTATTATTATTATCAATACCGAAATTATTATTATTATTATTATTATTATTATTATTATTAATACCGAAATTATTATTATTATTATTATTATTATTATTATTATTATTATTATTATTATTATTATTATTATTATCAATATCGAAATTATTATTATTATTATTATTATTATTACTAGCCAGGCTATAACCCTAGTTGGAAAAGAAAAATGCTATAAGCTCAAGGGCTCCAAAAGTGAAAACCGGCCCAATGAGGAAAGGAAATATGGAAATAAATAAACGATATAAGAAGTAATGAACACTTAAAATAAAATATTCTAAAAACATTAACAATATTAAAACAGATATTTCATATATAAACTTTATAAAGAGATGTCAGCCTGCTCAATAGAAAAACATTTGCTGCAAGTTTGAAGGAGCTACTGATTCAACTACCCGATTAGGAAGATCATTCCACAACTTGCCAACTGCAGCCGGAATTATACTTCTAGAATACTGTGTAGTATTGATTATATCTGTATAATTTATTATTAAAACTGTAAATACACCTAAACATTATAATACTTGGCAACAGCAGCTGGAATTACTTTCTAGAATACTGTGTAGTATTGATTATATCTGTATAACTCTATTATTAAAACTCTAAATACACCTACACACGCCTAAATGAATGTAGAGTATATGCGACTACCGTAAGCAATTCGGGTAGGGGGTGTGTTCATGATTATCATGGCGTCAAGAAACTCTCTTGATTTTAGCTATATGATCAAGCAATTATAGAACACTATCAATCAGTATCAAAGATCTTTCTTATTCCCCATCTACGGACACCTTTAATCAAGTATTTAGAAGAGACTCTTTAGCTATGGTCAGCAGGTCTTCTAGGAGAAGGACATTCCAAAATCAAACCATTGTTCTCTAGTCTTAGGGTAGTGCCATAGCCCCTGTACCATGGCCTTCCACTGTCTTGGGTTACACTTCTCTAGCTTGAGGGTACACTCGGGCACACTATTCTATCTTATTTCTCTTCCTCTTGTTTTGGTAAAGTTTTCATAGTTTATATAGGAAATATTTATTTTAAAGTTAGTGTTCATACATTATTTTGTTTTTCTTTGTTTTTATATAGGTTATATATGTAAGATTTATTTTAATGATGTTACTGTGTTTGAAATATTTTATTTCATTAGTTCTTTACTTAGCCTACTTCACTTGTAGTTTCCTTATTTCCTTTCATCACTAGGTTATTTTCCCTATTGGAGCCCCTGGGCTTATAGCATCCTGCTTTTCCAACTAGGGTTGTTGCTTAGCAAATAATAATAATAATAATAATAATAATAATAATAATAATAATAATAATAATAATAATACATACATACATACATACATACATATACCAAGGCCCTTCCCCCAATTTTGGGGGGTAGCCTAGAGGTAAATATTTGGGTCATTTAATTTCCTCTTATTTTAAAAAAAATGACTTTTTTTATTTTCATTCTCTGAATTGAATTTTTTTTTATTCTAAAGAGTGAAGGATAGCTCTATTTTTTCACCAGAACTATGAAGAGTGAAAAAAAAAAAACTTTGTATGTTCTACATGACTATGGTCAGCGCATCAGAATGTCTTTTTTTTTTCTTTTTTTTTTTTTAGATGTTCGTTTTTCTTTCTTCTTTATTAGGTATTTTCCCTTTGGGAAAATGGTTATGGTTTCATTTAGCTTTCCAATTCATGCCCTGAGAGAGAGAGAGAGAGAGAGAGAGAGAGAGAGAGAGAGAGAGAGAGAGAGAGAGAGAGAGAGAGAGAGAGAGAGAGAGAGAGAGAGAGAGAGATGGTCATTGAAATTATTCTCGAAATTCAAATAAAATTTCGTAAATGGAATCCTAACAAAATTCTACTTCACAACATAAGCATTATTCATCAATTTATGGATATTTAAAGAGACGCTTATGTAATAATAATAATAATAATAATAATAATAATAATCATCATCTCGAGAAAGTAGGAGCCGATATAGCAGCAGGACTTGTGTAGAAGAGCGTGCTACATGAAACAGCACATACGAGTATAGTGAGGAAATTGATGGATTCCTCAGGAAGCCTGATGCATCACAGAACTCCACACCCACACTATAAATCACCAGACTCTATAGACTATGATTCACAAATAATAATAATAATAATCATTTATTCATTCCATATTTGCAACGCACAGATATCTGACCTCTGTGAATTCTTGTAAATCTAAATTTAGACCAGATGAAATTATTCCGAGAATCTGTTGATTCTTCTACCGCTACTTAGTATACAGATTTTACAAACAGAGAATGAAGTTGTATACCCAGACGCCAAGACATTACTCTAAGCTTCCTTTTTCTACTCAACAATGCCTAAATTATTTCGTGTTTTTATGTCGCTCTGCTGAGGGGAATGATCTTCCTAATCGGGTAGTTGAATCAGTAGAACTTCAAAAGTTCAAAGTTGCAGCAAATGTTTTTATGTTGAACAGGCTGATATAAATCTTTTTATAGTCTATATAGGAATAATGTTTTAATGTTGTTAATGTTTTTTTAAATATTTAAAATATTTTATTTAAATTTTTCATTACTTATATCGTTTATTTGTTTCCTTGCTTCCTTCCTCACTGGGCTTTTTTTCACTGATGGAGCAAATGGGCTTATAGCATTTTGCTTTTCAAACTAGAGTTGTAGCTTAGCTAATAATAATAATAATAATGATAATAATAATAATAATAATAATAATAATAATAATAATAATAATAATAATAATAATAATAATAATAATAATAATAAAGATGAAAGTTCATTCGAAGTCTTCTTGCTGTACTCTTCAACATCAAAATTATCTACTTTTACGAAGATAGCAACAGTTGCTAACAGCAGTCGCCTCCATAGCACTAGCCCTGTTGCCACGTTGCGTTGAAATAAAAGATCATCTGCTAGGTTTAACCCTTGGGGGTCGAGGAATTTTAGCATAATTGGCAACAGCGCAGAATTAATCGTTTCGTAAATATTTGTATTATAATCTCATTGAAGCTTCATTATGGAATAATGATTCGCGATTTTCTTTTATTTATCTTTCTTTCTTATCGGTTCGTATGAAATAATTTGATATAAAGAACAGTTGTTTTTATTATTATTATCATTATTATATATATATATCTATATATATAATATATATATATATATATATATATATATATATATATATCTATATATATATATATATATATATATATATATATATATATTTATATAGATATATATATATATATATACATTTATATAGATATATAATATATATATATATATATATATATATATATATATATATATATATATATATATATATATACATATACACACACACACACACACACACATATATATATATATATATATATATATATATATATATATATATATATATATATATATATATATGTATATATATAAGATCAGCAACCAAGACCCCTATCCACCCAAGCGAGGACCAGGGAGGGTCAGGCAATGGCTGCTGATGATTCGGCAGATAGACTTATAGGCTCCCCCAAACACCCCATCCTTGGGTCATAAGGATAGTGAGGTTGCAGCGACCAAAGGAACTAACGAGTTTAAGCAGGACTTGAACCCCAGTCTGGCAATCATCAGGCAAGGACGTTACCAACAGGCCACCAACCCTTACGGAAGGGCAGCCCACAAGAGAGGTAAATCTTGAAAGGTCCCAACACAGGTTCAGTACAACCGATAAGGAAGATGATGAGTTAACCCTATTCAAGTTAAAAGTTCTTTTATACACATATAACGCTCTACAATTCAAATTACATTCTTTTCTGGGCTGCCCAAAGGCAAGAGCCCGGGTCTTACACAAGGTAAGGCAATCTATACAGACAGACAGACGAGTCATACCAGTGCCATCGAGCAGTGACCCGACGAGGAGTCTGGAGCCGCAAAATCTAGGGGACCAAGAGTCACCGCCCGGCGCACGCAAACCCGTTCAACTTCGTTCCTCAGGAAACATCGTCCTCACCGGCCAAGCGCCAGAAATTGAAGCATGGTGTACTGTAACATGTCTCCAGAGGTCAAACCTTAAGAACTGATGTTGTGGGCCTATGGGGAGAATCGAAATTTCCCTCCAGCAAAAGCTCTTTGGAACTCCATCAGGAATTTTAAAACTTTATCAAGGATTCAAATACCTTTAGTAGTATTTTAATAAAAAAAAAATCGAAATATTTTTAAGCATTCATATTTTTTGTTTTCATGTTTATGATTTTGTTTTTAATTTTCGTTCATAGGAAAGCACTTCCATCATAGAATGATAATGGAAAAGGACAGTAACAACCTACGCCTTATCCTTTAAAACTCTAACCATGAAAAGATGCAAAACACTAGAGAAGTAGTGTCTTGCCTTGAAATATTTGATGCCAAAAGCGTTTAGCGTTTAATGAAAATTGACTGAGATACAGATTATGTCCCAAAAGTACACATACATGTGTATATGAATATATTTTTGTGCATGTATACATATATATTTGCACGAACATATATACACCAAACATACACATATATATGGATGTATAATATACAAAAATATATGCATTTTATATATATATATATATATATATATATATATATATATATATATATATATATATATATATATATATATATATATATATATATACTGTATATATATACCTTTACGTAAGTGCGAGCACTCGTGAACAGAGAGAGAGAGAGAGAGAGAGAGAGAGAGAGAGAGAGAGAGAGAGAGAGAGAGAGAGAATGGCAGACGAACTTACGAAAGAATCAACGAACCCTCCACCCTACCCCCCCCCCCTAAACCCACCCACCCCAAAGAAAAAAAAAATAACCAGTCCACCGAAAACCATTACACTCTCAAATGGCCGATTCGTTTACCAGATCTGCACCAACAATAAACGGAAACAGAATCGAATGAAAATAATCCGTTTTGATTAAAATCTCTTTTTTTGGCGGGATTTTGTCCCTTTTTGGCGGTTTTTTTTTTATCCCCGTCACTTGACACGGTTGCGTTTTTTATCTCCTTCACAAAGCGCTCGTCTCTTTTGTTTCTTTTCATTGTTTTTTCTCTTTTTTTTCTCTTTTAAACCAGATCGCGTTGATGTCCGTTTGAAGAGCTGCTGTTGTATACGCGAACCAGACGCGTATCATTTATCCCTGGCCGCAGCATAATGGGGGGAAAGGCGAGTGATAAATAAATTGTATCAACTTTCAAAAGGTATTATTTTTAATTTTTTTTTCGAATGTGGGTGTATTGAAGTGTGTGTATTTAGGTTTATGCTATGTACATCTCGGTGTATTTATATTTTGTATGATTTGTCATAAATGCACATTTTGTTTTCGATTACATTAAATGACTAATTGCTGAAAATTTAGTAATTCGAATTTTTCTGTTCACTACTGGACAGGAAATCACTGTCAAACTGATTTTCGTAAAACAACAACAACAGCAACAAAAACAACAACCAGAACAACAATAAAACAACAACCTCAGTGGGTACTATTATTTGCTAAGCTACAACCCTAGTTGGCAAAGCGTGATGCTATAAGTCCAAGGGCTCCGACAAGGAAAAACAGCCCAGTCTTGCTTGAGGGTACACTCGGGCACACTTTTCTACCTTATTTCTCCTCTTCTTGCTGCTATTTTTAAAGTGCTTATAGTCTATATATGAAAGATCTGTTTTAATTTTGTTACTGTTCTTAAAATATTTTATATTGTTCTTCACTTCTCTTGTAATTTGTTTACTTATTTCCTTTCCTCACAGCTCTTTTCCCTCTTGGAGTTCTTGCGCTTATAGCATCCTGCTTTTCCAACTAGGGCTGAAGCTTAACAAGTAATAATAACAACAACAACATTAACAATAATAATAATAATAATAATAATAATAATAATAATAATAATAATAATAATAATAATAATAATAAGGATATGAAGTGTAGCATTAGTTTAAATAATTAACTTGATTTTAATTTAAGTTTGATGTTGTTTGTTGCTGTACTCAACAAAATGCATTCCTTCGATGCATTTTATTCCTGACCATGTAGGCAGTATAACTATTTAAAACAACAAAACTATTCTCATATGACTTACAGGTTATCCAGTGCTTTAAGAGTGAATGTAGGCAAGGAATATATATTTATAACAACCGTGAGGGTAAAGATGACATTGAAGTCTGTTTCAGATGTTTCTGAGAGACGTATATTTTCTAGGTTATTTTCGTATCATCAAGTAAAATATTATTATTATTATTATTATTATTATTATTATTATTATTATTATTACTGGCTAAGCTACAACCTTAGTTGGAAAAGCAGGATACTATAAGCCAGGAGGCTCCGACAGGGAAAATAGCTCAACGAGGAAAGGAAACAAGGAAAAATAAAATATTTTAAGAACAGTAACAACATTAAAATAAATATTTCATATATAAAATATAACAAATTTATATCTGAGATATGAGTATAATACTGTTCCCACTAGCTCTCTCATTCAAGATAAATAACAACAAACAAACATCGAGGGCACTAGAAGAGTTGGAAGACCCAGGCCTACATGGCTGAAAACTATGAAGCGGGAAGTTGGAGATGATTTATGGAGAAGTGTTGAATTAAAAGCTCAAGATAGAGACGACTGGCGAAATCTAACCGAGGCCAAGGAAAGAAATAAAAGTAATCAAAGATTAAGTTTTTCCCGACGTCTATCAGCGAACTATCCTTTGCATCAAAAGCAAGACACGAACACGAAAACAGCCCTATTCTATTTCCGTCCATTTATGCTCGCATCATGCTAATCATAGCCATCACAGAGATAGATCTATTTGCATAGCTCCGCTGACTGACAGGTGTAGCCGAGCCTAATGAAGGCCAGGTGTCATCTCGGGGCCAATTAGGATGTATTCCAATATATTCGTCCGCGGGATGTTTCGGGAACGCCGAGATGAGACAGCCTATGATGCATATGAGGTTCACTGACGTCCAATGGATGCAACATCTGCAGTGTAAGCGATTTCAATAAGATTTGAAGCTGCAGTGTTTCTCGTTTACTGTGACATTGCGATGTTCCTTTCTAAGCGTTTCAATTTGTCTTTAAGTGATTATTTCTTCATGTTTTGTGGGTTGCTTAAGGTACAGATTTATTAAAAAGTTCGTGTGTACTCTATATATATATATATATATATATATATATATATATATATATATATATATATATATATATATATATATATATATATATGCATATATACGAGAGAGAGAGAGAGAGAGAGAGAGAGAGAGAGAGAGAGAGAGAGAGAGAGAGAGAGAGAGAGGAGAGAGAGAGAGAGAGGTGTTCCAGAGGAAGTGTCTAAGGAGTATAGCTGATGTATCTCAATTAAATAGAGTTAGAAACGAAATAGTGACGATGAGAACGATTGTAAGAAATGAATTAGCAGCTAGAGTGGATACGAATGTGTTGAGGTGGTTTGACCGTGCAGAGAGAATTGAAAAAGGTCGTCTACTGAAGAAGGTGATGCATGCAAGAGTTGATGGGAGACGTAAAAGAGGAAGGCCAAGGTATGGGTGGATGGATGGATTGAAGATAGTGGTAGGTGATAGGACGATAGATGTGAGAGAGGCAAGAGAGCACGCTAGAAATAGGAATGGATGGCGAGTGTTTGTGGCAGTTTCAATGGGCCCTGATGCTTATTTCGGTCGCCTTGGTGACCGCTGAGGTAGCGGTAGTAGGGGATTTAGCATATGAAGCTTTATTGTGGTGGATAACGGGGGAGGGTGGGCTGTGGCACCCTAGCAGTACAAAGCAAACTAGGCTGAATGCATATATATATATATATATATATATATATATATATATATATATATATATATATATATATATATATATATATATATATGTTGCTGTCTTACAGGATTTTCTATACAGGAGAGGGGGTTCCCAGCCCCCTCGTCCCGTCCCTTTTAGTCGCCTCTTACGACACGCAGGGATAACATTGGCGCTATTCTAATTGTTTTATGCCCCCGCGGCCACAGGGGGCATATGTGTTGATAACTAAAAGAATGTTTGGAAGATTGAAAGACGTGCACGTGTTTAGGGGTATGGCTAACGGTATGTCTGATCATTTTTTGGTGGAAGGAAAATTAGTTGTAGCAAAAGAGTGGGGGAATAGAGTAGGTGGATGTAAAAGGGAGCTAGTGAGGGTTGAAGAGCTAATAAAACCGGGGGTAAAAAGTAAATATCAGGAAAGGTTGAAAATGGCATATGACGAGGTGAGAGTAAGAGAAACTGGTAATTTAGAGGAGGAGTGGAAGTTAGCAAAAGAAAATTTTGTTGGGATTGCAAGTGATGTATGTGGCAAGAAGGTTCTTGGAGGCAGCATGAGGAAGGGCAGTGAATGGTGGAATGAAGGAGTGAAGGTAAAAGTGGAAGAGAAAAAGAGGGCTTTTGAAGAATGGCTGCAGAGTAATAGTATAGAGAAGTATGAAAAATATAGAGAGCAAAAGGTGGAAGTAAAGCGCAAGGTACGTGAGGCAAAGAGGGCAGCTGACCTGAGGTGGGGTCAGGGACTGGGTCAGTCATATGAGGAGAATAAGAAGAAGTTTTGGAAAGAAGTGAAGAGAGTAAGGAAGGCTGGCGCAAGAATTGAAGAGACAGTGAAAGATGGAAATGGAAGGTTGTTAAAAGGAGAGGAGGCAAGGAAAAGGTGGGCGGAATATTTTGAAAGTTTGCTGAATGTTGAGGATGATAGGGAGGCAGATATAATTGCTGTTCCAGGTGTTGAGGTGCCAGTGATGGGAGATGAGAATGAGAGAGAGATTACAATAGAGGAAGTGAGGAGAGTACTAGATGAAACGAGAGTAGGAAAAGCATCTGGTATGGATAGTGTGAAAGCTGAGATGTTGAAGGAAGGGGGTGTGACTGTACTTGAATGGTTGGTGAGATTGTTTAATGTGTGTTTTGTGTTGTCAATGGTACCAGTAGATTGGGTCTGTGCATGTATTGTACCACTATATAAGGGTAAGGGAGATGTGCATGACTGTTGTAATTCAAGAGGTATTAGTTTGTTGAGTGTAGTTGGAAAAGTGTATGGTAGAGTACTGATTAATAGGATTAAGGATAAAACAGAGAATGCAATCTTGGAAGTACAGGGTGGTTTTAGAAGAGGTAGGGGTTGTATGAATCAGATTTTTACAGTTAGGCAGATATGCGAGAAATATTTAGCAAAAAGTAAGGAGGTGTATGTTGCGTTTATGGATCTGGAGAAAGGATATGATAGAGTTGATAGGGAAGCAATGTGGAATGTGATGAGGTTATATGGAGTTGGTGGAAGGTTGTTGCAAGCAGTGAAAAGTTTCTACAAAGGTAGTAAAGCATGTGTTAGAATAGGAAATGAAGTGAGCGATTGGTTTCCGGTGAGAGTGGGGCTGAGACAGGGATGTGTGATGTCGCCGTGGTTGTTTAACTTGTATGTGAATGATCGAGTGCTTGGACGAGGATTAAAACTGGTAGGCGAGAATGATCATGAATGGGAGGTAAATCAGTTGTTGTTTGCGGATGATACTGTACTGGTAGCAGACACAGAAGAGAAGCTTGACCGACTAGTGACAGAATTTGGAAGGGTGTGTGAGAGAAGGAAGTTGAGAGTTAATGTGGGTAAGAGTAAGGTTATGAGATGTACGAGAAGGGAAGGTGGTGCAAGGTTGAATGTCATGTTGAATGGAGAGTTACTTGAGGAGGTGGATCAGTTTAAGTACTTGGGGTCTGTTGTTGCAGCAAATGGTGGAATGGAAGCAGATGTACGTCAGAGAGTGAATGAAGGTTGCAAAGTGTTGGGGGCAGTTAAGGGAGTAGTAAAAAATAGAGGGTTGGGCATGAATGTAAAGAGAGTTCTATATGAGAAAGTGATTGTACCAACTGTGATGTATGGATCGGAGTTGTGGGGAATGAAAGTGATGGAGAGACAGAAATTGAATGTGTTTGAGATGAAGTGTCTGAGGAGTATGGCTGGTGTATCTCGAGTAGATAGGGTTAGGAACGAAGTGGTGAGGGTGAGAACGGGTGTAAGAAATGAGTTAGCGGCTAGAGTGGATATGAATGTGTTGAGGTGGTTTGGCCATGTTGAGAGAATGGAAAATGGCTTTCTGCTAAAGAAGGTGATGAATGCAAGAGTTGATGGGAGAAGTACATGAGGAAGGCCAAGGTTTGGGTGGATGGATGGTGTGAAGAAAGCTCTGGGTGATAGGATAGATGTGAGAGAGACAAGAGAGCGTGCTAGAAATAGGAATGAATGGCGAGCGATTGTGACGCAGTTCCAGTAGGCCCTGCTGCTTCCTCCGGTGCCTTAGATGACCGCGGAGGTAGCAGCAGTAGGGGACTCAGCAGTATGAAGCTTCATCTGTGGTGGAAATGTGGGAGGTTGGGCTGTGGCACCCTAGCAGTACCAGCTGAACTCGGCTGAGTCCCTGGTTAGGCTGGAGGAACGTAGAGAGTAGAGGTCCCCTTTTTGTTTTGTTTCTTGTTGTTGTCGGCTACCCCCCAAAATTGGGGGAAGTGCCTTTTGTATATGTATGTATGTATGTATGTATGTATGTATATATATATATATATATATATATATATATATATATATATATATATATATATATACATATATATATATATATATATATATATATATATATATATATATATATATCTATATATATACATATATATATGTATATACATACATATATATAAATATATATATATATATATATATATATATATATATATATATATATATATATATATATATATATATATAGAGAGAGAGAGAGAGAGAGAGAGAGAGAGAGAGAGAGAGAGAGAGAGAGAGAGAGAGAGAGAGAGAGATTTACATACTTTTGGGATAGTTTTTCACTCTGATAGAAATTTATTGGAAGGTGATTACCTTCGTGGCATCTCCTTGGTTCCAGCAGGAATCCTCGTATTTTCGTAGTTTCTTCAGATTCTCCGGCGTGACCCTTGGTTAATAGATTGATGATGATGAACGAGAACGGAAACGGAACGTGGCATTGAGTGATGTAAATTATGGAATATGAAGTTGAGGCCAAAAATAAAAAGTCAAAGAGTGATTGTACGTAAATTAAGGACAGTGGTTCGTCAAAATCCTGGTTTTTGCATTCACAATGTCTCCAACTATATACAATTCCTTTAAAATTTCGAGTGTGATTCTTGATTGCAGATTACTTTTTGACCATTTGATCATTCTAAATCTATCAAGTAAATGTGATAATTCATTAAGAAACAAAGCACATCGGCAAAGCCCATCTTCAAGTTTATTTCTGAGATTTTATCTGGACACTGGACCTTAAGTCCATATATCAAAGATCCAGTATAATTAAATCTTCAAAAAAGAATATGGCATCCTAAAAGATTCAGATTTTTTCACGCCTGAAAAGCGAATCTTCTAATCCATTCCAACAAAACTCTTCAAGTTAAAAATCTAAGAAAATGTCATAAAATTGGACTATTTTTTTTTCCTATGACCATTATTCTATATTAGTAAATCTTCATTTAGGAACAATCCATCCAGAAAGAAGTCCCACTTCATTGTTCTGCAATCCCCATTTTTAGATTGTTCTCCAAGAAACAATTCTAGTTGTAAGTCTTAGAGGATATATTTCGACATTTGCCATTATGACCTCATGACAAAGTTCCAGAATAAGTGTAACTTCATCAAGGAACTTAGCATCACAGAACACAAACTTCTTTCTTCTGCTGGCCCGTCCTCTAGATTATTCTCACAGAAATACCTCAAGTTACAAATATGATAGAATACATTACGACATTCGACCAACTGTCCACATGAGAAAGATCCAGTGAAAGTGGGGTTTCAAGGAACATATGTTTAAAAGTCCCTCATGAATGGCAGAGACATGAGACAGTGGCCATATTTACATATGATAAGCGTCCAGGATCCCTCTCAACCCAAGCTAGCACCAGGGATGGGCAAGTAATGGATGCTGATGATTCAACAAGTAGACCTATAGGCTCCCCAAAGCCTCCTCCTTAGCTCACAAGGATGGTGAGGTTGCAGATACTACAAGAGACTATTGAGCTTGACCAAGATTCGAACCCCAGCTCAGCAGATCACCAAGCCGGGATGTTTTCAATATACTTTTTTTTTTTTTTTTTTTTTTTTTTTTTTCATTCTGCAAAGTGCACCCTATATTATGCTCACAAACAGCATGAGGACATTTTACACCATGCCTCCAAAACTTATCCCGAAGGATCAATAACTGATGATGTGGGACTGTGTTGAGAATCAATATTTATCACCAGCACAAGTAATGGCCAATGGGACTTCAAATGGAAATTTAAAGCTGTATTAGAGATGCACATGCCATCATGAGCATTTTCATGAGTTTCTGTGCAAACTACCTTCAAATTTTCATAAGTGTTGTTTTGTAATGTATCTTGATGGTTTTAGAGAGCTTTATTTATTTTCGTTTGTAGGAATGCACTGCAATTATATAAAGATAGTGATTTCAATGTAAATATACTCTGACGAAAGTCATAAGTAATTAGCTGAAACAGCTGTCAGCCAGAAATGAATAAATGGAACAGCAAGAAACCCATTCCGTTTTTCCTTTAAAATACACACAAACACACACAGACATATACACACATGTACATATATATTTATATATATATATATATATATATATATATATATATATATATATATATATATATATATATACATATATATATATATATATATATATATATATATATATATATATATATATATATATATATATATATATATATATATATATACAGAGAGAGAGAGAGAGAGAGAGAGAGAGAGAGAGAGAGAGGAGAGAGAGAGAGAGAGAGAGAGAGAGAGAGAGAGAGAGGACCATATATTCAGATGATAAAATCTAATACATATTCTTCAAGAAACATAGCATTATAGAAACTGACTTTTTCCTTATGTTCTATAGATAATACTCATAAAAATACTTCTATAGTCCATTTCTTTTAGCGATGCATATTTGCACCGACTTGCAGCGGTGCCCTTTTAAAGCTCGGAAAAGTTTCGTGATCGCTGATTGGTTGGAATAATCTCGTCCAACCAATCAGCGATCCGGAAACTTTTCCGAGCTAAAAGGGCACCGCTGTGAGTCGGTGCAAATATGCATCGCTAAAAGAAATGGACTATAGTTACAAATTGAAGTAATCATATCGGGACACTTGACCAAATGTCCACATGAGAAAGATCAAGTACAAGTTAATCGTCTTGTACGGTCCTAATAAACAAGAAATGACACTTCTCACTTGTACAAAGCTCATTTTTTCATAGCATTCCCATCAAAATAATTCATGTTACAAAGGCTATGGCACTACCCAAGACTAGAGAACAATGGTTTGATTTTGGAGTGTCCTTCTCCTAGAAGAGCTGTTTACCATAGCTATAGAGTCTCTTCTACCCTTACCAAGAGGAAATTTATATATTTTGTATTCAGATAATATTTGAGATAGAGAACGGTCAGTTTATCCCACGTAAACTTTGCCACAATCTCCATATTGTATTTTGTAAACTCCTGATTCGATATATGTTTGGTTCTTAATATTAATAAGGGGCTTACTTTGAATAATTCATGAGAGAGAGAGAGAGAGAGAGAGAGAGAGAGAGAGAGAGAGAGAGAGAGAGAGAGAGAGAGAGAGAGAGAGAGAGAGAGAGAGAGAGAGAGAGGGTTATTTATAAACTATTCATGAATCGCACAAGATGTCAACATATATATTGGTTATCCATACATTACATACCCATTTTCTTTTATACATATCAGCACTAAGAGAAAACGAGTAGGTACAATAATAGGTGACACTACATCATAGTGGCCTCTTTAGATTTCAAAAAAGCTTTCGATTCCATAAAAAGGGAAGCACTGATAGAAACATTAAAGCAATATAAAGTACATACTAGTATAATTAACTCTATAGCTGAAGTATATGTGGGAGACTTGACTACGTTAGACATAGGGGAAAGAGTAGAACAAAAATTGAGCGTAAGTAGTGGAATAAAGCAAGGCTGTACTGGCTCTACAACGTTATTCAAATTAATTACTTATCAGATTATAAAACAAGTAGAAAAGGAAGGTAATGGTTTTAAAAATGATATTATAAAGCTGGTAGTAGTATTTTTTGCTGATGATGTCCTAGTGCTTGCTGAGAATATAGAGGATGCTGAATTAAACATAAGGAAAGTGATAGATATTGGAAAGCAGTGTGGTTTAGACATAAATAGAGACTAAAGTAGCGTACTTATATATAATATGAAGGAGAAACCAGATAATATAGAGGGAATAAGAGTAGTAGGCAATATTAAATACCTAGGTATCAAGGTAGATGATAGTAGGAATATGTTCAAAACACAGAAAAGTGAAATGATAGTTAAGGCGCAAAAGCTAGCTAATCTTACATATTCGATCATAGAAAAAAGTTGTAATAAGATACTGATAGGGAAAACATACTGGAAAAGTGTAGCACTACCTTCTATATTATATGGAACAAATGTGATTAACTTAACGGAAACGGAAATAGAAAAGTTGCAGAGAATAGAGAATGGAGTGTATAGAAGGATGTTAGGGGGTGTAAAGAATACAGCAATTGTAGCCATGAGAGGGGATGTAGGAGCATCTGCTATGAAAACAAGGGTAATGGATGGAAAGCTGAAGTACCTTAATAGCATTTTTAAGGGAGAAAAGGACCTACTAACAGCAATAGTCAATGATATGGAAGAAAAAGAGAGGAAGTGGTGGATGCATGTGAAGAAGTATGCTGAAGAATGTGGGATGGCGATGAGAGAAGTCAAGAGATGTACGAAAGAGCACATAAAGAAGAGAACAAGTGAATGGGTCACAAGCAAATGGAAGAGTGAAATGGAGTGTAAGGAGAGTCTAATTTTGTATAAAAACTGGAAAAGTGAAATCAAGGAGGAGGAAGTGTATGACAATACATTTTTGTCAATTTTATTATTCAGAGCAAGGACAAACTCATTGGGCTTGAATATAAGAAACAGACACCAAGATGGAAATATAAACTGTGTATTCTGTGATGTAGAATAAAATGCTAACCACTTTATGTTATATTGTCCACAGTTTAGTGATATAAGAATAAAAGCAATTGAGCTCCAACAACCATACGAAGATAGTGCACAAACAATTGGAAAATTCCTTTTTTTTTTTGTGAAGAAAATATTGAAAATAAGAAAAGTGTACTATAACAAATGTGGATGAAAAGAGAAAAACTAGTGAAAATAAGGAACACACAAAACCAAAAGACACAGAGGCGCCGTTGCAAAGGCAAAGCCTCAACCTGAACCTGAAACTGAGTATATTCTCAGCGGAGCTGTAAATTGAATATAATTATTATTATCATTATTATTATTATTATTATTAGCTAAGATACAACCCTAGTTGGAATAGGAGTATGGTATAAGACCAAGGGCTCCAGCATGGAAAAAATAGCCCAGTGAGGATTGGAAATAAGGTAATAAATAAACTCCCCCGCGCTCTCATCATGATTCTCCTGTAAGTTCAAGATACAGGTTACCGGAGCCAGTGGTCCATGATGGAGGATCTGAAAGTTCTCAACAAAGAATAATTATCAACGATAGGCAAAGCAGGAAATGTAAAAAATACAGGGGGATGATCCATTAGACGAAAGATAATCCAATAGAGAAGAGAGAACAGATGCAGAAGAGGCGAGACTACAATAATACACAGTAAACTAAACATGGGGGAAACAGCAAAAGAAGAATAAGTAGATGTCCAGAACTGGATTAGCTAAAAAGTATCAGAGGAAAATGGCAAAAGCATATCCCACATAGGACTACTTCAGAAATGTATTCTGTAAAATAGGCCTGGCATGTGGATTCCTCACCATACACAGTCAGTATGAGGAATTTAGTCTACAGGGAAACAAGATAAAGAAAGAAATATATCAAGATAAACAAAGAAATATAATGCAAATTCCTCACAGAAGGCAAATGCAAGTAAGAAAGCAAATATGGACATTGGCAGAAAGAAAGATGGTGCAATAAAAATAATAACATCAAACCTGCGTTAAGATATAAAATGTAGAGATTATTTGAGTGAAATCTACAAAAAAAAAAAAAAAAAAAATCTGCAAAT
>NC_090734.1:18417533-18427533 GCF_036898095.1 Palaemon carinicauda
CAGTAGCTCGCCCTACTTAGACGGATTTTCCCTGTGCCTTACTTATCGCTTTGCATCTACGTTATGTCGCTACCTTCGGCCTCGCCTTCTTCTGGAAAGTTGAGTACAAGGTTCCAGTATTGATTAGTTAAGCTCTGACCGTAAAGTAAATATTACTTTCCGAGATAATTGTTGTTTTGTGGCAGAGCTGTGCCTCTACCGGACCCGCCATTTTATGGCGTCGTTGTTGTTATGCATGCCTTATTTAGTTAGCCACAACAACGCTTCCGGCCTCATTTACTAATCGATAACATTAGTTTATTTAGTCTTCATAGCTAGGAACTTTTATATCGTGTTTTGACGCTTTTTATCGGTCATCGATTGACCTCATACCAGTCGGCTACTATAACCCCCAGGCCAGAGCGCCTATATATCAGTGTTCATGCATGATTTTATTAGTGATCCTAGGCTAAGTTATGAAGATAGTGGCATTATTTTACAATACTTTCGACTGTGATGCAAGTGTTTTTCGCCTTCAGGGACCATATAGGGGATAGGTTAGTTAGTGTCCCTTCCTAACCTAACCTACTTGTAGGACCCCTATATGCTTCCTTCATTCCCCTGCCCTTGGCATTCCCTCTGTTTAACCTTGATTCCCTTTCTAAGTAAAGGGATCAAGCGCCTAACGGAGTATATTATCGCCTCTCAGTCCTCCCTAAGGGAATGAACCCCCCTTAGGGTTGCGTCCGAGAGTGAGGAACGGCTAGCCCTTCCTCTATGGATAGGACTAGTCTATGACTGTCCTGCGATAGCGATATGTCTTCTTCTTTCCTAGTTCAGGGCTTTTAGCCCTGCTCTAGGTTAAGGTTTGGAAAGGTTATTCTGTCCCCTGCTGAAACTGTACCCATGCACCGTTTCAGCCAGGCTGCCTTATCTTAGGTTAGGGAGTGTCCTCCCTTTCCCTAGTGGCCGCTCTGGTACAGAACCCCTTCCATGGAAGACTCTTCTCTTCTCCCTTCCCCACCTATCTCTTGTATAGCCTAGCCTACACTTAGGTTAGTCTATACCCATCTGTCCCCTGTCCTACAACTCCTCCTTAGGATGGAGTGATAGGGCTACCTTGAGCTTCTATGTGTAGTCCGCTCTGGTACATATACCCTTCATAGTGTCCTATGGGGTTAGCCACTGGATGTGTTCTGCATGTAGAGGTCTCCCCCTCTTTGGGTGTCCCCTAGCCCTCCCTTGGGCTACCCTAGCTCCCGGTCCTCTGAGACCCCTGCTTCTGGGTGATAGAGCCAGCCTCTATCATGGGTACACCCTCTCAGGGGGGGATGTCTGGGAGTCCATGACTGGACTTCTTACATCCCTCCCCCTGTCTCTCTCACTATCCGGGTGCCGGTCCCTTGCCGCCTCCAATGTCGGCGATACCCGCCTCCTACCTTGGTGACTCTCCCCTTACCCTCATGCCGCCAGCCCCCCGCGTGCCGGGGGACTGCCGACCGCCGCCGGCTCCTGCCGATGGCTCTCCTCCTTCCTCCTAGCTTCGTCGTCCGCCTGCCGGTCGGCCACCGGAGTGCCGGCATCCACTGCCGGCAACCTGGTTCCGCTATAACCATCCTTGTCCCAGTCACCAATCCGGCATCCTCCGACTGCCGGAGCCGCCGCTCCTCTGCCGGCGTGCCGCCGTTGTGCCGGCGGCCGCCACCCTGGTATTACTCTTGACTTACATATTGTCTGTTCTAATGCCAGAAACTCTGCTGGAGCGGCCTCCGGCGTGCCGGAGGTCTGCCGGAACCCCCCCGGAGGCGTCAAGACTACTTGCACCCCCTTCTACTAGCTATCATATGAATACTGATAGCCCTACACTGCAAACAGATGGCCGGTTTACGCTCTTAGATCAGTGCCTTGGTACTGTTCTATTAGTAATCATGCTGTCTCTTTGCATTCTTCAAAATTCCAGCATGCTGCGTGTATCTTAGCGCGGCTGGTTGCCGGAAGCAGTTACCCTAAGGGACCTGTTAGCCCCCTAATTTGGGACTGAGTGGCCTCGGTCCCAAACTTATCCTTGGCATTTTCCATGGAATTCCATTGCCCTATGGACTTCTAAGGAATACTATCCTGTGCCTTCGGCCATCTCGGATTATCCAAGGATAAAGCTTGCGGTAGCCAGCCGGGCGGGATGCATGGAGTATGTTTTCTTTACTACTTCAATCTCTATGCATCACACCCTTCATTAAGTTAAAAATTAATGATTAATATTAACTTAGATTAAGAGCCATTCTTATGACTCCCCCCATACTCATTTTCTCTTTCTTCCACAGGAGGAGCAGATGAAGTGTGACTTCGACTTCTGCGCTGTGAAACGCCCGCACTTCTACGGGCATACGGCTTGCAGGACTCACGCCCCTTGTGCTAACAAGAAAGGGGATTTGAAATTCTGGGACCCGCTGAACTGTACGGTCTGCCAGGCTCACATAGCTGATGGCTTCCATAACTCTCCCTCAGCGGAGATCAGGGACATTGCTCGAAAGAAGCTACGCAAATGGGTGCGTGGCTTCCAGAAGAATGCCACCGGACCGTACCTGGCCACTGAAGAATTGAGGTCACTGCTGTTCCCAAAGGCCTCCCCTGATTCTGTGGTGCCCAAGGATTTGATCCCCACTGTCCAAATTACGGTGGAACCTGATGTAGTTATGGCCCAGTCCATGCACGATTGCCACCTAGATTCCGATGATGACGAACACATGTCGGATGTCTCGGAGGGTACGGAGAAGACCCTCATGGCTCAAGGAGCTGAAGATGAAGAAGACCAGGTGGAATACGCCGAGTCGGAGCAAGAGGTCGCTCCTCCTTCCATCTCCGCCCCTACTCCTACACCGACGGAAGTGTCCCTCCCGTCTACCTCCACGACCCCGGAACCCTCATCATCCACTCAGGAAATGCTCCGGTTGATTAAAGCCGTCATGGACGACAAGTTAAAGGAGAATCAGGAGTTCATCAGGTCCATGATAGGATCCAAAGAACCGAAGAAGATCTCGGTTAAGGATCTCCCCGCTTGCTCTCATGCCAACCCATGGAGGTATGCTGAGCATATGGTGATAGCGACCGGCAGAATCTTTGTCAGCGACAAGATCGGCTCGGTCCCCCTGGAAGATGTGGAATTCTTCCCCAATTTTGAGGCCTACCCGGACTGTTACGTCCGACTTCGCTCTGAACCTGCCTCTAAAGAAGAGACCGAACCGAAAGAAGAGATAGTGTTCGATCTCGCGAAGGCCTAGGCTATGCTAGCCAACACGTTCAAGAGTAGGGGTTTTACCTGCTCTAAGCTTCCGGCCCTGAGCAAGAAGCACCCTACCTACGTCGCACCTGAAGATGCGGTACTTCCATTCATGGAAAAGGCCTTCGCTGCGTGCCTTAAAGCTGTGGAAGAGGGGAAAGCCTGCCCTGCACTGGAGGAGTGCAGACCCTTCTCCATAGTTACTCCCACTGACGCTCGACACTGGATCCTTCCAGCATACTTTCGTCGTGGGAAAGCTAGATCCTGACGTCGCCGGACGTCAGTTTAATGAAGACCTCCCGAAGCTCAACGATCACCTCCTTCGTCGGGAACAAGATACGAAGGAGAGGCTCGCAGCATCCATGTCCCACCAAGTCCAACTTGAAATTATGGCCTGTGACACCAGAGTACCAGACCACTACATGGTACTTGCCAAATCCCATATGGCAACCCTGATGAAGGACTTGTACCACTTCATGAAGGCTCGGAGAGCCTGTCGTGAATTTGTGTTCGCAGGTGCCACTGTGAAACACGAACCCCGGAGGCTGATTTCCTCCAACATCTGGGGCAAACACCTCTTTCCTTCTGACCTTGTGAAGGAGATCACTGACAAAGCCGCCACAGAGAATAGGAACCTTCTCCACAAATGGGGCATGTCAAAGAAGAGAAAACCCTCTCAGGACGACGGACCTCAACCTAAGAGGAAAGCCTCAAAACAGAAACCCCAGCAACGTCAACCAAGACGTCAGTTTCCGGGACCCGCTACCTCCCAAGTGGCAGCTCGGCCACAACAGACCTTCAACTGGTCACCCAACCGGTGTTGTCACAGTCACCGGTCTTCACCCCTGCTTTCGAGCAACAGACGACTACCTTTCGTCCCAAAGGTAGAGGCTCAAACAGAGGTGCAGGCAGAGACGCGTCTCGCCGTCCCTCCAGAGGCAGAGGAGGAAAGGGAGCTAGCGGCCGAGGCAGCAAGCCCTCGGGACACCAGAAGCAATGAAGTGCTTCCGGTGGGAGGAAGACTCCGCCAATTCCAGGATCGTTGGACCTTCGATCCCTGGGCACACAGCATCGTCAAGAAGGGTCTAGGCTGGAGTTGGACTCAACCACCCCCACCTTTCCAGCAGTTCTTCCAACAATCAACCCCCCTTCTGGAAGAATATGTCCTAGATCTCTTGAACAAGAAGGTGATAAGGAAGGTAAAGTCCACCAGGTTCCAAGGAAGACTGTTTTGTGTCCCCAAGAAAGACTCCGACAAACTCAGAGTCATTCTGGACTTATCCCCCCTCAACAAGTTCATAGCGAACGACAAGTTCAAGATGCTGACTCTTCAACAAATAAGGACCCTTCTGCCTCGAGGTTCCTACACGGTCTCCATAGACCTGGCAGATGCCTACTGGCACGTTCCAATGAGCCATCACGCTTCCTCCTACCTAGGATTTCGACTCCAAAGGAAAAGCTACGCCTTCAGGGCCATGCCCTTCGGCCTCAATGTGGCCCCTCGGATCTTCACAAAGCTGGCGGACGCCATAGTACAACAGCTCCGCCTCCGAAACGTCCAGGTGATGGCCTACCTCGACGACTGGCTAGTTTGGGCTCCATCGCCCGAGGATTGTGTAAAATCCTGCAACAAAGTCACCCAGTACCTAGAACACCTGGGATTCAAGATAAACGAGAAGAAATCTCGCCTCTCTCCAGCTCAGAAGTTCCAGTGGTTAGGAATCCAATGGAACCTTCAGTCACACCGCCTTTCCATTCCCCAGAAGAAAAGGAAGGAAATAGCAGGGTCTGTCAAGCGACTAGTAAAATCCAAACGGATTTCAAGACGCCAGCAGGAACGAGTTCTAGGCTCTCTACAGTTCGCCTCAGTAACAAACCCAGTGCTTCGTGCACAGCTAAAGGATGCCGCGGGAGTCTGGAGACGTTCTGCATCCATCGCTCGAAGAGACCTCAAGAGATGGCTCCCAAACAGACTTCGACTTCTCCTCAAGCCGTGGTCGGAAGCAAAGGCCCTGAAAAGGTCCATTCCTCTTCAACACCCACCTCCATCACTCAACATCCACACGGACGCTTCGCTGGAGGGTTGGGGAGGTCACTCCCACCAAAAACAGGCTCAAGGCACCTGGTCTCCCCTGTTCAAGACGTTCCACATCAACATCTTGGAGGCCATGGCGGTCCTTCTAACTCTGAAGAAACTATCCCCGCCTCCCTCGATCCACATTCGTCTAACCCTAGACAACTTGGTGGTAGTTCGATGTCTCAATCGCCAAGGCTCAAGATCGCCCCAGATAAATCAGGTGCTTCTCCCAATCTTCTGTCTGGCAGAGAAGAAGAAGTGGCACCTGTCTGCAGTTCACCTACAAGGATTCCGCAACGTGACAGCGGATGCTCTATCTCGAACAAACCCGATAGAGTCGGAATGGTCTCTAGACGCAAGATCATTCTCCTTCATCTCTCACCAAGTCCCAGAACTTCAGATAGATCTCTTCGCAACGAGCGACAACAATCAACTTCCTCGGTATGTGGCCCCGTACGAGGACCCCAAGGCAGAAGCAGTGGATGCCATGTCACTGGACTGGAACAGATGGTCCAAGATCTACCTGTTCCCTCCCACCAACCTTCTGCTGAAAGTCCTCTCCAAACTGAGAACCTTCAAAGGGACAGCGGCCCTAGTGGCTCCCAAGTGGCCCCGGAGCAACTGGTACCCCCTGGTCCTGGAGCTGCAGCCCAAGCTGATCTCTCTCCCGGGACCAGTTCTCTCCCAACAAGTACAGAAGTCGACTGTCTTCGCTTCATCATCGAAAATCAAGGACCTTCATCTCATGATTTTCTCTCCCTAGCCGCAAAGAAGAGGTTTGGGATCTCGAAGAAAAGTCTAGACTTCCTCGAGGAATACAAGACCGAATCCACAAGACGGCAATACGAATCATCCTGGAGAAAATGGGTCTCTTTCGTCAAGACAAAAAATCCTAAAGAAATCACAATTGATTTCTGCATGTCCTTCTTCATTCACCTTCATGGACAAGGAATAGCAGCCAATACGATTTCAACCTGCAATTCGGCCTTGACCAGACCAATTCTGTATGCCTTCCAAATTGATCTGTCCAGCGACATCTTCAATAAACTACCGAAAACATGTGCTCGTCTACGCCCAGCACCCCCACCGAAACCGATCTCCTGGTCACTAGACAAGGTGCTCCATTTCGCCTCCAACTTGGATAATGATTCATGCCCTCTCAAGGATCTGACTCAGAAAGTTATATATCTCTTTGCTCTTGCTTCGGGAGCCCGAGTCAGCGAAATAGTGGCATTATCAAGAGAAGAGGGTCACATCCTGTTTACTGATACAGGAGACATTACCCTCTCCCCTGATCCGACATTTCTCGCCAAAAATGAATTACCCACCAAAAGATGGGGCCCCTGGAGAATATGCCCCCTGAAGGAAGATGTCTCTTTATGCCCAGTAGAGAGCCTCAAGGTCTATCTTCGCAGAACTTCGAACTTTGGTGGAGGCCAACTCTTCAAAGGAGAAACATCGGGCAGCGACCTGTCACTGAAACAATTAAGAGCGAAAATCACCTACTTCATTCGCAGAGCGGATCCTGACAGTACACCCGCCGGTCATGATCCTAGGAAAGTTGCATCATCTCTGAATTTCTTTCAGAGTATGGACTTTGAAAGCCTTAAAAGCTTCACAGGCTGGAAGTCCTCGCGTGTTTTCTTTAAACATTATGCAAAACAAGTGCACGAAGTCAAACATTTTGTGGTAGCCGCAGGTAGTGTTATGAAACCTGCACCTAACTCTGCATAGAACAGTGAGTTACTTGGGACTCTAACTCTTCGGGTGCCTATGTTGACCCTCGAGTGATACATAGTGATGTCGAAAACACTTAGTGCTTTTATAACTGTTCTTATCCCAGGTGAAATGTCATAGTTGTCACACAAGTGCCGCATGCCCTGAGCATGATGTGTTTTAATCAAAGACTAACGTTCCTCGAGAACGAGTGCCTACTAATAAACTTGAAATTCCTTTTCAGATTCAAGAGCAAGTCTTTATTACTATGTACATTATAATTACTGTAAATGAACTTTACTTATTGCTGCAATTCATTTAATTTCTGCATTTGTGAAATAAAATTTCTATTTTATTATCTGTGCGTCTCAATCAGCTCCTACTTACTATGAAATACATGCCTGTCATAGTTTTATTATCCCCTTTTCCTTATGGTTCATGGAGAAATTAAGATACTAACTCTTAATTTATATTCACTCTGATTATGTAATGTTCCAATACGAATACTTACTCTTCATACCCTGGAGATGAAACCAACCTTCTCAGCACACAGTGTCCAACCACCACTGGTCTACTTTTCAGAATGTTCCTATACGAATGCCAAACATTCAGCTTCATCCCCAAGTTCTTCAAGTTCTTCTATCAGGGTGAATAGCCCTTCAATACCACTTTGACGTCGGCATGGCCCGTGGGAACTTCACTGCCAAGGGGGGCTGGAAGATTCTTCCCTACGGTTCTTTACTAAGATTACTATGCTATTTTGTCAAAGCCTTTGGCACTTACTAATAGGGGAAAATCTACCACGATACATTGATTCTCTGGTATTCTTCCATCAGGACGCCATGGCTTGAGCCAAAAAAACGGATTTTGAGCGAAGCGAAAAATCTATTTTTGGGTGAGATAGCCATGGCGTCCTGATGGACCCTCCCTGCTACTTCGTCCAGTTTTTAGGTCCCACCCTGCTCTCTGCTGTATCATGGTGATCGGCAAGCAACTGGCTTCAGGATGAAGACGGTCGTGACGTCATTTAAGCAATGGCGCCCGTTTGTTTACGTCTCGAGTACCAGAAGTAGCCACGAATGAGATTAGCTATGGAACGGCTCCCAGCTATTCTCAGCCCTTACACACCGAAGCATTAACTCTGTTCCGGGTGTAGATAGCTATGTGGCGCGTTAATACATGCGTCCCCTGTTGATATACGATGTCTTAAAAGGGAAACCTTTAGGATACTCGCTCCAGAAGTTAGAATTCTGTGATAACCTGTGGTTAAATTCTCTGGGAATATCTTAGTAGTTATTTACCCAAGGAAGCTACCAAAAAGGAACCTTCCATCAGGACGCCATGGCTATCTCACCCAAAAATAGATTTTTCGCTTCGCTCAAAATCCGTTAATTTGTCCTTATTTCATTTCCTCACTGAGCTATTTTCCCTGTTGGAGGCCCTACTTTCCCAACTAGAGTTGTAGCTTAGCAAGTAATAATAATAATAATAATAATAATGTATATGAGATGGTTTGAAAACCTGGTCAGTCTACGTTTGTCGATTACAAGCCTTTTCCCAATCCATTTTCAACGCATTCCCCTTTTCGTATTCTTGATCATTTACTTGGTTTAAAGGTCACTCATGAATAGCAGAGGCAAGGAACAGTGACAATGCCCTAGCAGGACAATAACCTATAGACTGACCATATATACATACGATTAACACCTGAGCCCCTCTCCACCCAAGCTATGCCCTGGGAGGGACATGCAATGGCTGCTGAATACTCAGCAGATAGACCCATAGGCACTCCAAACCACCCTTTCTTAACTCACAAGGATGGTGAGGTTGCAGATACTAAGAGGAACTAACGAGTTTGAGCAGGATTCGTACTCCTGTCCAGCAGAACGCCAGACAGGGACGTTTCCAATAGGCCGCCACAACCAACAAACGGATGAAGGAACCTCAAATAGGGGATATAACGTAAACAAATAGAAGAACCTCAAATGGAGATAGATCCTGAAACGGATGAAAGAACCTCAGATATGGGGATAGAACCTTAAACGAACGAAGAAACCTCAAATGGGGTATAGAATCTCAAATGGATGAAGGAACCTCAAAATTGGGAGATAGAACCTTAAACGAATGAAGGAACCTCAAATGGGGGATAGAACCTCAAATGGATGAAGGAACCTTGAATAGATGAATGAACCTCAAATGGTGTATATGACATTAAATGGGTGAAGGAACTTTAAATGGGAATAGAACCTCAAACAGATGGAAAACCCTCAAATGGATGAATGAACCTCAAAAGGGGGAGAGAACCTCAAATGGGTGAATGAACCCCAAACGTGGGATAGAACCGCTAACAAATGGAGATAGCTGAAATGGGGGATAGAACCTTAAATGGATGAAGGAACCTTAAAAGGAGGAAGCAACCACAAAGATGAGAAATATCAAAATCCACAACTTGAGTTAAAAGATCCAAAAAACGTTTACACAAGATCTCCAGCAAACAGACATGCTCTTAAATGGAGTAAAAAAATATGCTTGTAAATAGGTGCAAGATTAAAGAAAAATGAAAAAAGGAATAGTATTGGTTTTAAACGCAGTAATTCTCACTAATTTGGTGAACTTATGAATCAAATGAACACTTCCAATGTCGTGAGTTAAGTTGTCATCATCATCATCATAATAATAAACATATTAATAACCATTATTATCATTATTATTGTTCTAAACGTTTATAAAATAAATAAGAAATATTTCTAAATGTCCTGTTTAGTTTCCGCTAAACAGAGAGAGAGAGAGAGAGAGAGAGAGAGAGAGAGAGAGAGAGAGAGAGTACAATAAAAAAATAAAAGACATCAAAATGTTCTGCAGAGAAGTTCCGTGTGTGTCTTCATAGACAGCATCGCCTTTTGATGATTCCGGGTTGGACAAGTTTCCGAAAAAAAGAGTTTTCCTTACTT
>NC_090734.1:18432206-18434706 GCF_036898095.1 Palaemon carinicauda
CCTGTGCGCCTTCCTTAGTTTTCCTGGTATATTTTCTGGCACTATTAATCTACCTCGGCTTGCTCTTTCTGATATTTTTAGCTCCATGATGTTTTCAGTAATTCCTTCTATTTGCTTCCATGCTTGTATTATCATGTAGCGTTCTCTTCTCCTTTCTAGACTGTATAGTTTTAAAATTTGCAGTCTTTCCCAGTAGTCCAGGTCCTTAACTTCTACTATTCTAGCAGTATAGGACCTTTGTACACTCTCTATTTGTGCAATATCATTTTGGTAGCGTGGGTACCATATCACATTGCAGTACTCGAGTGTACTACGTACATAAGTTTTGTAAAGCATAATCATGTGTTCAGCTTTTCTTTTTTAAAGTGTCTGAATAACATTCCCATTTTTGCTTTACATTTTGCCAACAGTGTTGCTATTTGGTCGTTGCATAACATATTCCTATTTAACATTACACCAAGGTCTTTAATTGCTTCCTTGTTTGTGATTGTCTCGTTATTAGGTCCCTTGTATGCATATACCATTCCTTCTGTTTCCATAATTCACTGATTCGAATTTATCGGAGTTAAATATCATCCTATTTATCTCCGCCCATTCATATATTTTGTTTAGATCTCTTTGTAGTGAGTTCCTATCTTCATCACAAGTAATTTCTCTACTTATTCTTGTGTCATCGGCGAAACTCCTCACTACAGAGTTTTCAACATCACAGTCTATGTCTGAGATCATAATAACAAACAGCAGTGCAGCTAATACCGTACCTTGTGGCACCTCAGATATTACCTGAGCTTCATCCGATTTCTCGTCATTTGCAACCACTATCTGTTTTCTATTTTGCAGGAATTCTTTTACCCATTTTCCTATCTTTCCCACAATATTATGCTTTCTCATTTTTTTCTCTAATATATTAAGGTCTACCTTGTCAAAGGCTTTTGCAAAATCTAGATAGATCACATCTGTGTCTTTTTCATTTATCATATTTTTGTATATGTTTTCATAGTGTGCTATCAGTTGGGTTTGTGTACTTTTTTCAAGGGCACAAAACCGTGTTGACCTATATTAAACAAATTATTTTTAACCAAATGATTCATTATTTTCTTTTTTATTACCCTCTCATACACTTTCATAATATGTGATGTTAGACAAACAGGTCTATAATTGCTTGCCTCTAGTCTTGATCCACTTTTGAAGATAGGGGTTATATAAGCTAATTAATGTTTAACATATATCTCGCTCATATCTACACTTTGTCTTAGCAGTATTGCAAGCGGCTTCGCGATAGTGCAATTTTGCAGTTTATTTTTAACAAAATCGCTGGAACTCCATCTGGTCCGGCTGCTGATCCATTTTTAATTTCGTTTATAGCCTTGACAATATCTGCTTCATTAATATCTATATCCGTTAGATATTCAACATTTTCTTCTCTCATTTCTGTTTCATTATTCTCATTCGCAATTCTTGGCGTGAACTCACTCTTATATTTTTCTGCTAATATGTTGCATATTTCCTTTTTTTCATTCGTTAGCCGTCCTTCAATTCTTAGAGGGCCTATTTCTAATCTCCCTTTATTCATCTCTTTTGCATAGGAAGTAAAACTACTTTGGGTTTTTTTTTTTTATATATTTTTGAAGTGTCCTTTCTTCTAAGTCCCTTTTTTCATTTTCTTTTACTGTATAATCTTTTGTTCTGCATTTTCTATCTTACATTTTATTTCCATCATTTTCCACACATTTTTTTTCTTTTGCAAGATTTTTCTTCTTTCTCTTGGTATGCATTGTTTTTCTTCGGTACATATTTTTCAACAATTTTCCCCAGTATTTTGTACAGTATGTCCGTATTTACCTGAGAGAGAGAGAGAGAGAGAGAGAGAGAGAGAGAGAGAGAGAGAGAGAGAGAGAGAGAGAGAGAGAGAGGGGGGGGGGGGATTTTCTAATATTCAATCTTTGTAACATCAACAAAATGCGATTTTTTTATGTCACTTCAGGTCAAACCAACACCATTTACTCATCTACATAACTCAAAAAACAATTTGTAGTATTTCCCACACCTCTCCTTCTTGCATCAGATATATAAAATCTAAATATATATATAAAAAACATCTTAAAAATAAAAAAACATCTTTTCCTTGAGAGGATGTTTACCTAACATCCTGTTGCTTCTAAACCATCGTGAGATGTAATCTCGCGCTTCTTAAACACGGTGCGTTCGACGGCTATCGGGGAAATGAAAAAAAATATTGCCTCGTTCTAAGAATCTCTCGAGAACCAACCAAGGCTTCTGAACGATTTGTGTTGATTGCAAAATCTCTTTTTGGAGATTCTCTTGTTCATTTGTTTTTTAGCGAATTATACTTCTATAAAAAAAAGAATAAATAATAATTTTTTCGGAGTTTCTCTTGTTCATTTGTTTTTTAGCGAAATATATTTCTATATAAAAGACTATATAATTCTTTTCCGCTGAATAGTTTATTTTTTCATGAACGTTTCACTTCTATATTCAA
>NC_090734.1:18439706-18442206 GCF_036898095.1 Palaemon carinicauda
TAACCATATTTAAAAATATTCTCCTAAATATTCTGCCAAAAAAAAAAAAAATAAAGTCTCATTAAACCTCACTATTTTCCATGCTCATTAAGACCCAAACTCCCCCCCCCCCCCTCTTCTATTACTAACCTCATGACTTTTCCAGAGTCCGTGCTGGAATGAACTCACGGCCGTCAACAGGACGGAGAGAGAGCGGAGAGAGGTGAGTGTGCTCCCCCCCAAAAAAAAATGCCTAGTTTATTAATAAACTAGTATACGCATCCCGTCAAGAATTACAGCTAACTTTTTAGATAGATATGCAGACACACACAACCACAAATTCAACCCTTCTCACTCCCTCCCCCTTTTTTAACCATAAAAAGGCAGTTGTGGCTTCCGAGTGTACCTCTTGGGGTATCCTTTCTTATCCGGGTATGACTACTTCCTCTCCAGACCTACCCGACAGAAGGGGAGATGAGACCGAGTAGTTATATGTATATATATATATATATATATATATATATATATATAGAGAGAGAGAGAGAGAGAGAGAGAGAGAGAGAGAGAGAGAGTTAAATACCTGCTTTTTGTTATACAGTATATGGAAATGTAGAAGAGATTCTTGCGTTCAACAATTAATGTCTACGGGAAACACACACCATATTTAGATATTTGGGTTTCTATAGAAACGTTGACCAGTCCTATCCTTTATACGGTACGTGACGTACCTCAGGTTTTGATTTCCCACTTCGACTCAATTAATTCATGATACGGCCACATAAGTTATCATAAACGTGTAAATTAGCTCAGGAATAAATGCGTCTACTGGTTTTAACATTTTAAGTCTCAAACAACTTTTTTATATTCTTACTTTGCGAGTGTTAAACTCGGAAATAGATTAGGTCTAAGAAGTCATGAATAACATTATACCTTCCAATGAGAGCATATAAAGGCAATTTGATTAAAAAACTATATGCTACAAAATAGAGGCAGGAGTCAAAGATGACTTTAGAAAGCAAGAGGCAACATCTATGAATCAGGTCTTCCTCTTTAAACTACAAACAAATCCTTTCTAGACTAGATGTGTAAAGTGGGTCTGGTTTCAAGGTCAACTCTCTTGAGAGACTATAAGGAAATTGTGCTCTAATATTTTTTAGCAACTCAGTGCTGATCTTTTAAATGTTTAAAGGTCGCCAATGAATGGCAGAGGCAAGGGATAGGGCAACGTCCTAGAGACTGACTATACGTACCTATAACTAGCACTCAATCTCATCTCCACCCTAGCTAGGACCATGGAGGGCCAGGCAATGGCTGTTGATGTCTCAGCAGGTAGAGTCATCAGCATCTCTTGTTTGTAAGGACGGTGAGGTTGCAGACAATACTAGAAGCTATGGAGCTTGAGCGGATCTCGAATCCTCGTCCAACACATTGCTAATAGGAACGTTTCCAATAGGGCTCCCAGGATCGAAAATAATTTACATAGAATATTATGATTATTAGCATCTGTACAGCTAACATAATATATTCGTCACCCAAGTGGTTAACTGCTGCACTGTAATTATTCAGTGTACTTTCCTCTTGGTAAGGGGAGAAGAGACTCTTTAGCTATGGTAAGCAGCTCTTCTGGGAGAAGGCCACTCCCAAATCAAACCATTATTCTCTAGTCTTGGGTAGTGCCATAACCTCTGTACCATGATCTACACTCGAGCGCAATATTCTGTCTTAATTCTCTTCCCCCTTTTTGTTAAAAGTTTTTAGTTTATATAGTATATATTTATTTTAATGTTCATGTTCTTATAATATTTCATTTTTCCTCGTTTCCTTTCCTTACTGGGCTATTTTCCCTGTTGGAGCCCCTGGGCTTATAGCATCCTGCTTTTCCAATTAGGGTTGTAGCTTAGCAAGTAATAATAATAATAATAATAATAATAATAATACATACATATATAAAACTAATTTTTTTATATAATAATCCAAGATAAAAATCTTCATTGCTGGAAGTGTCCCTTGAATGTTAACCTCTGGCATTTCTATGACGTCACTGAACACCAGAAGTGACGCAAGTTCAGCCTGGTTTTTTTGCAGAAAATGTATATTTCACGAGACTGATATATTCTCTTTTCAGTAATTTTGAAATATTGACTGAAAATACGAATCTTACTTGCAGAGTTCTGAAATAAATTTGTTTTTTGCTCGTTCACACGTTTTTTCGCAATTATCGAAGTTATATTGGAAAATGTAATTTTTATTTCCATTTAATGGATCGAAAAATAATTGGAAAAAAATATGTAGACTTTTTCGTACATATTTTTCCTCGTATGTAAATATTTCTATTTTCCTCTCTTTAGAAATTAACGATTAATAAGATACTAAAAACCTAAAAATTACATCAAAGACTTTTTCTTAATAGATTTTGTGCCTTTCTTACTAGGGAATAATTTTTTTTTGCCTGACCTAATTAGTACATGAGTTGTCACCCTATTATTATTATTATTATTATTATTATTATTATTATTATTAT
>NC_090734.1:18444706-18449706 GCF_036898095.1 Palaemon carinicauda
AACAACAACAACTAAGATAATAATAATAATAACAACACAACGACGACAACAAGAACAAGAACAACAGCAACAACAACAAGAACAACTACAATAATAATAATAATAATAACAATAATAATACTCTAACAGTTACAGACACTTTCTTTCCTGTCTATTTTTCACTGTTGAAGCCCTTGGGCTAATAGCATCCTGCTTTTCCAACTAGGGTTTTAGCTTAGCTAATAATAATAATAATAATAATAATAATAATAATAATAATAATAATAATAATAAAAATTTAACCGTTAAAGACACTTTTCTTTACTGTCTCTATTTTTCCCTGTTGGAGCCCTTGGGCTTATAGCATCCTGCTTTTCCAACTAGGGTTATAGCTTAGCTAATAATAATAATAATAATAATAATAATAATAATAATAACAACAATAGTGATAATGATAATGACAATGATACTGATAACGATAATAATAATAATAATAATAATAATAATAATAATAATAATAATATAGATAATAATAATGATAATAATAATAAAAACAACAACAACAACAAGAATAATAATAATAATAATAATAAAATAATAATAATAATAACAACAACGACGAAAACAACAACAACAACAAATACAATAATAATAATAATAACAACGCCGATAACAACAACAACAACAACAACTACAATAATAATAATAATAATAATAACAATAATAATCATAATAATAATAATAACAACAACAACAACAACAACAATAATAATAATAACAACGACGACAACAACAAAAACAACAACAACTACAAGAATAATAATAATAATAATAATAATAATAATAACAACAAAAAAACTACAATAATAATAATAATAATAATAATAATAACAATAATAATAATAATAAAACTCCAACAGTTAAAAGACACACTTTTCTTTACTGCCTCATAGGATTCGACGGAGGACTCCATGGCCGTCGTGTACATCATCCTGGTCCTGATGCTCTTCGGAATGTCCCTCTTGATCCTGCTGATCAAATACTTGAAGAAGGAGAGGGAATCCGCCAAGTTACAGAGGTTCTATGATGACTACCTAGACAAACGACTCCCAAGGTAAGGTGAAAGGTTTCCTTATTCGTTATAAAGTATCATAAAAATACTCTTGTTTTATTAAATGAATTAGTATTAATCTTTGCTGTTTACTGGCGTGAAATAGTCGTAACAAATGACTCAGTATTGATAATTATCATTATTTATAATAAAAATAATAATAATAATAATAATAATAATAATTATTATTATTATTATCAATTATTAATTATTAATATTATTATTATTAATTATTAATATTATTATTATTTATTATCATTGTTGTTATTATTATTATTATTATTATTATTATTATTATTATTATTATTATTATTATTATTATTATTATTATTATTAACAAAATCTTGACCTTTAATCGAAGGCGAGGGAAGATGAATTGTTTTATTATTCTCTTCAAAATATCACAAAATTACTCTCGTCTTAACAATGACTAAATCTATTTATGTTTACTTAATCATTGACGTAATCTAGTCATTACGAATTACTTAATTATCAATTTAATTGAATGAAAAAATTAATACAATCTTGACCTTCCATCGAAGCATGGTCGTCAACTACGACGATGAAGGGCGCTACCTGAAGGGCAAGACCATCTCCAGGAAGATAGCTAAGCGCCCCGACCTGAGCATCGACCTCCCGTCTCCTTCGGCGTCCTCGGGAGGAGTCACGCCCCTGACTTCGCCCTCTGCGATGTCCGCGGGGGGCGGCGTCCCCTGACGCAGGCTCTATTAACAGTAGCACCTTGATTCTGAAGAAGGCACTTTTGGAGCAAGTTGTGTAATAATTTTTTTGGAATAATAGTGACATTACTCAAAGCTCTTTTGAAAAGAATAGTGAAATCGTATTCAATTTCTGTAATTATTTATTGTTTTTGTGTTTTAGATAACTGGTGGGACTACAAATGTATATATATATATATATATATATATATATATATATATATATATATATATATATACATTTATATATATATATATATATATATATATATATATATATACATATACATATATATACAAACATATATATGTATGTATGTAGATATATATATATATATATATATACATATATATATATATATATTATATATATATATATATATATATATATTTATATATATATATATATATATATATATATATATATACATATATATATATATATATATACATAAATACATACATACGTATATGAAATATATACTGCAGATGAAGTACCAGGAAACCTAGTGAAATTAATCAAGTTATCTTAAAACACGTTTTTCCAATGGTGTTACTTGGACTATCAATGACTACTAAACCTGTTTTGTACCCGTATAATCATTATCTTCTACTGCTGGCAGTGAAAGGAGAAATAATTCGTGGAAGATGTTTGATCAATATTATTTATCAAATGCAAAAAAACTTTTATTTCAAGAATTATGAAAAATACCAGAAAAAGAAATACTTCTTGATCAATATTACTTCATTTTGAACTTTTAAAATAACGTTAATCTAAAAACTAGCTTAAGTAGCAGAACTGCACATTAGAAATATGTGGATGTTATTATTATTATTATTAATATTATTATCATTATTATTAATATTATTATCATTATTATTAGTATTACCTCCGCCAACGAAGTAGAAAGGAGGTTATGTTTTATCCCCTGTTTGTATGTATATGTGTGTGTTTGTTTGTGAACAGCTTCCTGGGCACAATTTTAAACGTAGAGTAATGAAACTTGCAGAGATTATCTTTAATGCAAAAAGCTGGAAATGTTAAAATTTTGGAAGGTTGAGGTCCAAGGTTAAGATCACGGTCAGACAAAATGTCCAATTCGCGTAATCATCCAAAGGTCAAGGTCAAGGTCGAGTAAAAGGTCGAGGAATAAGCTGCCGTGGTGGAGATCTGCGCTCTACTGAGTACCCTCTAGTTATTATTACTATTACTAGTTAAGCTAAACCCCTGTTTGGACAGGCAGGATGCTACCAGCACTATGGCTCCAACAGAGTAAATAGCACAGTGAGGAAGAATATGGACTAAAAGGAACTTTCAGTCAAAACCTAAAGAGATTTTTTCGTTTTCAAAGGTAGGAAAATAGATATTTGTGATTTCCTTGTACGAAGAAGAGCCAATGTACGCACCAAGAAGACCCACTGCTCGTGCCAAGAAAGCCCTCTATTGGTGTCGAGAAAAGCCCAGTCCTCGTACATAGAGGAGCCACTGCTCATGCCAAGAAGAGCCAATGCTCGTACCGAGGAGAGCCACTCCTCACAACACGAAGAGCTACTGCTCGTACGATTTAGTCACTACTCGTAAGAAGAGACACTGCTCGCACAAAGACGAGCCATTGCTCGTACCAAGAAGAGCCACTGCTTGTATCAAAAAGAGCCCCAGCTTGTATCAAGAAGAGTCACTGCTCGTACGAAGAAGAGCAACTACTCGTGCGAAAACGAGACACTGCTCGTACCAAGAAGAGCCACAGCTCGTATGAAGAAGAGCCAATACTCGTACCAAGAAGAGCCACTGCTCGTACCGAGGAATGCCGCTCCTGGCACCAACAAGAGCTACTGCTCGTACGATTTAGTCACTACTCGTAAGAAGAGATACTGCTCGCACCAAGAAGAGCCATTGCTCGTACCAAGAAGAGACACTGCTCGTACCAGGAAGAGTCATTGCTAGTTCGAAGAAGAGACACTGCTCGTACCAAGAGGAGCCACTGCTCGTATGAAAAAGAGCCCCTGCTCCTACCAAGATGAGTCACTGCTCGTATGAAGAAGAGACACTGCTCGTACCAAGATGAACCAATGGTCTTATGAAGAAGAGCCACTGCTCGTATGAAGAAGAGCCACTGCTCGTACCGAGAAGAACTAGTTGCTCGTATCAAGAAGAGCCACGGCTCATACCAAGAAGAACCATTGCTCGTACCAAGAAGAACCAATGCTCGTATGAAGAAGACCCACTGCTTGTACCAAGAAGAATCACTGCTCATACCAAGAAGAGTCACAGCTCCTACGAAGAAGAGCCACTGCTCGTGCAGCGCAAAATTAATCACCAACAGCAACCAATCAAATCTAAGATGAAGGTCCAGATGTCTTGAATAACCAATAATTCTTTCTAAAGAATCGTCATAATTTCAACATATTTCTGTTTACATATATTTTATGCAAAGATATTTTCGATGGAGCAGTTGAGATTGAAAGTTTTAATACATTATTTTATGAACAGATTGAAGAATTAATTCTCAAATTGAATCCAAAAGTTTGTTTGACAAAATAAATAAAAAATATTGGTTTTAGTTAAAAGAAAAACTACTACCCTAATCTATAATGATATATAAAGTTGTACTTTTCAATAACTCAAAATTGTAAATATGATAGCATTAATTACACAGAGAGAGAGAGAGAGAGAGAGAGAGAGAGAGAGAGAGAGAGAGAGAGAGAGAGAGAGAGAGAGAGAGAGACGGACAGAAAATATCTTAGTTAATATAATAGTTCCATAATTGTCGAAGTATTTTCATGTTTCATGCTACCCTCTATAGATTAAAAAAAAAAATGAATAATACATAATACTTTCACGAATGTCAATATAATCGTATCTTCATTCCTTTTTCTCTTCAGTGTTCCTTTTCTGATATCTTTCAACCAGCATTTATTTCTATTCATCCTTTAAGAGTAGGCCAATATTGCCTTTTATCGCTTGCAATGTTTTAGAATAAATCTGTTAGAAAAGTTACTTTGATGATGTTCTCTTGAATTGAGAGAGAGAGAGAGAGAGAGAGAGAGAGAGAGAGAGAGAGAGAGAGAGGAGAGAGAGAGAGAGAGAGTTTATATCCCCAATAATGTATTTTCATTATTAAAAAAACATGAAATAAAATGATTTGTGTTATAATGACTTTCATTAAAATCAACCTTTTAGTTATGAGAAA
>NC_090734.1:18460376-18465376 GCF_036898095.1 Palaemon carinicauda
GGGGAATTTAGTTTACAAGGAGAGGGATTGAAAAGAGTTGAAAATTTCAAGTATTTAAGATCAACAGTTACAGAGGATGGTGATCTGGGGGCAGAAATAAACCACAGAATACAAGCAGGATGGAAGAATTGGAAAAAAGTGCGTGGAGTACTATGTGACAGGAAAATAGGGGTCAAGTTAAAAGGTAAAGTACACAGGACAGTTGTGAGACCGGCAATGATGTATGGAGCCGAGACGTGGGCAATAAAGAAGACAGAAGAGAAGAAACTGGATGTGGCAGAGATGAGAATGTTGAGATGGATGTGTGGGGTGACAAGAAGAGATAAGATACGGAATGAGGTAATTAGGGGTACCAAAGGAGTTAGAAAACTATCAGATAAAATCCAAGAAAGTGGACTGAGGTGGTACGGTCATGTCATGAGAAGAGATGAACAGTATATTGGGAGGAGAGTGATGGAAATGGAGGTACAGGGAACGCGAAGGAGAGGGAGACCAAAGCGAAGGTGGATGGACTGTACCAAGGATGACCTTCGATCAAAGGGATTAACCGGTGATGAAGTGTGGGACAGAGGTAGATGGAGAAAGCTGGCTAGAAACATCGACCCCACATAAAAGTGGGAAAAGATGTAGACAAAGAAAAAGAAGATTACACACACATATATACAGTATAAATATATATATATATATATATATATATATATACATCTGTATATATATTCATAATTTATTTATTTATTCATGTATCTATATACATATATAAATAGATGTACAGTATATATATATGTGTGTGTGTGTGTGTGTGCGTATTTTTTCTGTGTATGTAAACCAGTCCCATTGCCTCATGTTTTTATTTTTATATCTGATTTCATGATGGCAAAGAACATATTGAAATTGCATCTCTAGATCCAACCTCAGAGGGGAGTTTCCCCTCTTACACAGACCTCGGGGATGTTGGTCATCCATCTTTCCCCTTTCCCTCTGTGATGTCACTCAATGGACTCATCTCTCACTTACGTCTGTTTTTGAGCGATGCAATTCTGATGGCCTTATTTGCCTTATTTCTTCGGGGCGAAAAGCTTGTGTGGAGAGACGAAGGAAGAGAATGAGGAGGAGGAGGAAGAGGAAGAAGAGACAAATGAAGAGGAGGAATAGGAAGTGGAAGAAAAAACTAAAGGAAGAGAAGGAGTAGGACGTGGAAGAAGAGACGAAGGAAGAGGACTCTCTGATGGCCTTATTTATCTTAGTTCACTATCTTCGGGCCAAAAAGGGTGTGTGCAGAGACGAAGGAAGAGAACGAGGAGGAGGAGGAAAAGAAAGAAGAGACGAATGAAGTGAAGGAATAGGAAGTGGAAGAAGAAACGAAAGGAAGAGGAGTAGGAAGTTTAGGTAGTAGGTTGGCCAGGGCACCAGCCACCCGTTTCGATACTACCGCTAGAGTTATGGGGGTCTTTTGACTGGCCAGACAGTACTACATTAGATCCTTCTTTCTGGTTACGGTTCATTTTCCCTTTTGCCTACACATACACCGAATAGTCTGACATATTCTCTACAGATTCTCCTCTGTCCTTATACACCTGACAACAATGATATTACCAAACAATTCTTCTTCACCCAAGCGGTTAACTACCGTACAGTAATTGATCAGTGGCTACTTTCCTCTTGGTAAGGGTAGAAGAGACTCTTTAGCTATGGTAAGCAGCTCTTCTAAGAGAGGGACACTCCAAAATCAAACCATTGTTCTCTAGTCTAGGGCAGTGCCATAGCCTCTGTACCATGGTCTTCCACTGTCTCGGATTGGAGTTCTCTTGCAAGAGGGTACACTCCGGCACACTATTCTATCTTACTTCTCCAACAGGGAAAATAGCCTAGTGAGGAAAGGAAAGAAGGGAATATGAAATATTTTAAGAACAGCAACAACATCAAAATTAATATTTCCTATATAAACTATCAAAACTTTAACAAAACAAGAGGAAGAGAAATAAGATAGAATAGTGTGCCCGAGTGTACCCTCAAGCAAGAGAACTCTAACCCAAGACAGTGGAAGACCATGGTACAGAGGCTATGGCACTGCCCAAGACTAGAAAACAATGGTTTGATTTTGGAGTGTCCTCCTAGAAGAGCTGCTTACCATAGCTAAAGAGTCTCTTCTACCCTTACCAAGAGGAAAGTAGCCACTGATCAATTACTGTACGGTAGTTAACCGCTTGGGTGAAGAAGAATTGTTTGGTAATCTCATTGTTGTCAGGTGTAAAAGGACAGAGGAGAATATGTAAAGAGCAGCCCAGGCTATTAGGTGTATGTGTAGGCAAGAGGAAAATGAACCGTAACCAGAGAGATGTATTCAACGTAGTACTGTCTGGCCAGTCAAAGGACCCCATAACTCTCTAGCGATAGTATCTCAACGGTTGGCTGGTGCCCTGGCCAACCTACTACTTGCTTTGGTTTAGTTTTTCTATCAGACTTTTGTCAGTCTGCTTTTCATGAAAAGCACTAATGTCAAAGGCAATGTTTTCGTGACATACAAACGATGACTACATATTGGGAGAGATAGGAATGTACCTTTTCACTATCGGCTACATAAATCCGATTGGCCGATGAAGCACAATGACATTTTGAAAGCAAATTAACTTTATCTAAAAAGGTAAAATTATTTAATCCACATCAAATATGACGATAATAACGAAGAAAACTTTAAAAAGAAAACATACTCGCGTTACTAAGCAAGTTAACCAGGCCACTGAGCCACAAAAAAGGCATCAAAAAGAATTTTATGTTCACTTTCGTTGCTTTATGGGAATTTATGAAGCAAGATATATTTTCTTCCAAGGACGGATGTTTTTTATCTGGCTGTGCCAACTCTCTCTCTCTCTCTCTCACTCTCTCTCTCTCTCTCTCTCTCTCTCTCTCTCTCTCGTCATTACTTCGCCTTTCTCGTACTCAGTTTTCCTTGTAGATCAACTTTTCATCTCTCTCCCTTGTATAAGCCTGACTGTTTTCTCCTCTTGTGCAAGCTTGATTAATTGGATCTCTCTCTCTCTCTCTCTCTCTCTCTCTCTCTCTCAATCTGCATTAATCCTTCTTTCTCACTCCACCTAATTCTTATCAATAACCCTTAACGATACATCAGAAATCCATATCCATCCTCGACCTCTGAGGGGAATGACCCCTCTTACAAGAGCCTCAGAAATGCAGGGCATCTATCTCCCCTCTCCCATATAGTGGGACCCCTCCCCCCTCCCTTCCCCGCCTGATTCTGACATCCCGACATATAGAAAAAAAAAGGCTGTCGTGGAGAGAGAGAGAGAGAGAGAGAGAGAGAGAGAGAGAGAGAGAGAGAGAGAGAGAGAGAAATTCCAGTGGTTCCCTTCAGAAAAATGTGTACTTTTTATATTACATTGCCAATATTAATGTAATAATAACAAAAACAACAATGAGAGAGAGAGAGAGAGAGAGAGAGAGAGAGAGAGAGAGAGAGAGAGAGAGAGAGAGAGAAATTTCCGATCAGTTTATTTATGCAGCTAGAAATTTTATTATTCACCCAATTTTAAAGATGAAGCTACACGCCTAGCGATTGACTCCTCTTCTCTGATCCTCATTTTACCTGGTTTAGTAACGTCGGGTTAGGATAAGCTCCCCTTTTTCTGGCTCGTTCTAAGGGCTGTGATGTACTGTAGACCCCTTTCCATTTAGGGGGATGTAGTGGCCTATTGAAAACGTCCCTGCTTGGCGATTTGCCGGACTGGGGTTCGAGTACCGCTCAAGCTCGATAGTTTCTTGTAGCGTTTGCAACCTCACCATCCTTGTGAGTTAAGGATGGGGGGGTTGGGGGGTTGGGGGGCCTATAGATCTACCTGCTGAGTCATCAGAAGGAATTGCCAGGTCCTCCTTTGTCCTAGCTTGGATGGAAGGGGGCTTGGTCGTTGATCATATATGTATATATGGTCACTCTCTAGGGCATTGTCCTGCTATAGCAGCGTAATGTTCCCTTGCATCTGCCACTCATAATCGGCCTTTAAAAAAATGGACTAAAGGGGGGGGGGGGGTTCAGGTCTTTTTCTGAAGAACTGTAGTTTGTAACTATTTCTTGGTGTGAAATAAAGACTAAAGTTGAGGTTCCTTTCCCCAGAAAACGTAAAAGATACTGTCCAGGTCTCTTTTCTGCGATGGCCTGTTAAGGATCAGGACAAGTATAGGAACTCGTAACTATACTCTTTTTTTTTTTTTTTTTTTTTTTAAATGAGGCGCATTTACACTGACTCGCAGGGGGTGCCCTTTTAGCTCTGAAAAGTTTCCTACTAGCTGATAGGTTAGAATTATTTTCTCCAACCAATCAGTTGGTAGGAAACTTTTCCAAGCTAAAAGGGCACCTCTGCGAGTCAGTGCAAATGCGCCTCATTGAAAAAATTGACTATAGTAAATGAACAAGTATCCACCTTGCTCTAGTCTACGTGGCCGACACGATGCTTGAAAGTAACTCTTATGATCCCTAGTATGACATGGCATCACAGTACTCTATTGTGCAGGTGTTAATGTAATTCACAACAGTGGAATAGATATTATATAAACATCGTTGTCAGACGAACTAAGGGAACGGTGCCAACAGCTCCCAGAGAGAGAGAGAGAGAGAGAGAGAGAGAGAGAGAGAGAGAGAGAGAGAGAGAGAGAGAGTATTTGCAACAGTCACTTGTTGGGTATATTTGTTTACCTTCGGGGTAAACATAACAATGAAGACTTGAGTATATTTTGGGTATCAACATGTGCAAAACGGTTATAGGATTATTAAATAAACAATTATGAAAAAAGTCTGATTGAATTAAAAAAAGCCTCCGTCTCTATACACATCATTTGGGTTTTCAATGGAATTAACTCAATTAAAGATGACATCAGTTACCAAGAACAATACCTTGCTTGTTTCTATACATTACACTAATGCATAAACAAATATTGAAAAAAAAGGAAAAATTCGAGAAAAAACATCAAGAAACAACAACTCATGAGTA
>NC_090734.1:18470376-18477876 GCF_036898095.1 Palaemon carinicauda
AGGCCCATTATTATATCTAATTTCTCTTCCTCTTGTTTTTATAGTTTATATAGGAAATATTTATTTCAGTGTTGTTACTGTTCTTAAGATATTTTATTTTTCCTTGATTCATTTCCTCACTGGGGTATTTTCCCTCATGGGGTCCCTGGGTTAATAGCATCCTGCTTTTCTAACTAGGTTTGTAGCTTAACAATAATAATAATAATAATAATAATAATAATAATAATAATAATAATAATAATAATAATAATAATAATGATAATAATAATAATACCAATTCCTGTTAAGAATATTTCAACCACATCTTTCATTTTCCCAGTAATTTTCTTGAATATTATTTCCCAAAATTCTTCGAATTCACTTGGAATACTAAAAAGAAACAAACAAATACACTACCTGTTGTACACAAACAATGCCATACAAACAGAGAACCTTAGCTATGGTAAGCAGCTCCAAAATCAAACCATTGTTCTCTATTCTTGGGCAGTGCCATAGCCTCTGCACAATGGTCTTCCACTGACGTGGGTTAGAGTTCTCTAGCTTGAGGGTACACGCAGGCACTTTATTCGATTTTATTTCTCTTCCTCTTGTTTTGTCAAGTTGTTATGGTTTATATAGGAGATATTTATTTCAGTGTTGTTACTATTCTTAAAATATTTATTTAATTCCACGTTTCCTTTCCTGACTGGGGTATTTTCCCTGTTGGGGCCCCTGGGCTTATAACATTCTGCTTTCCCAACTAGGGTTGTAGCTTAGCAATTAATAATAATAATAATAATAATAATAATAATACTTTTCTTAAGATATTTTATTTTTCCTCGTTTCCTTTCCTCTCTAGGCTATTTTCCCTGTTGGGGCCCCTGGGCTTATAGCATCCTGCTTTCCCACCTAGGGTTGTAGCTTAGCATTTAATAATAATAATAATAATAATAATAATAATAATAGTAATAATAATAATAATAATAATAATAATACTGTTCTTAAGATATTTTATTTTTCCTCGTTTCCTTTCCTCACTAGGCTATTTTCCCTGTTGGGGCCCCTGGGCTTATATCGTCATGCTTTTCCAACTAGGATTGTAGCTTAGCAATTTAATAATAATAATAATAATAATAATAATAATAATAATAATACTGTTCTTAAGATATTTTATTTTTCCTCGTTTCCTTTCCTCACTAGGCTATTTTCCCTGTTGGGGCCCCTGGGCTTATATCATCATGCTTTTCCAACTAGGGTTGTAGCTTAGCAATTTAATAATATTATTAATAATAATAATAATAACAAACACGCACGCAAGCGAAATAGATTGCATACGCCTATTGAAAAAGTCTGAAGCATTTGACTTACAAAGCTTCACTCGTAATCTCTTTAAAATGTTTTTTAATTCTGAGCTTTCAGTGTCAAAGCGAGTCTCAGGAGAGGAGGTTCCACAGGGCTTATAATGGCATCAAAAGTGTTAATAGTTTGATGGCATAAGGCCTCATCTTTTCAGGGCTGGTAAAAGCCCGTCGCTTCGTTTAGGTTTTTGAGGCGTTGATGGGCGTCAAGATGCCATCAAAAGTAGCGATAATTTCCTTCCATTTATTATAATTTATAACTTAATCTATTTTATGGCTTCCTTTTAACTATTTATAATAAAAGTAAAAGGCCGTTAGAGTATGCGGACTTTTTTTAACAGATTGCTAGAAGTTCCAGGTGATACGTTGGAATAGCGAACACCTAGTTTGCTTTGTTAACATCTTTGTTGACCTCAAAAATTGTGACACCCGCCGCTCTTATCAGCCCTTCTCTGTATATTTTTGCTTAGATTGAAAAGTTAATTAAGCAGTTGACCTAAATAAAGGTAACACCCGCAGCTATTATAAGTTCTAAGTATATTTTTGCTTAGATTGAAAAGGTAATTGAGCAGTTGACCTGAATAAATGTAACACCTGCAGCTCTAATAAATCCTTTGTATACTTTTAATTACATCGAAAAAGGACAGCTAAGCGGATTTTCGAAAATTATATTTCGTATGCTCTAAATAAAGGTATCGCTGAAATAGTTCATTTCGTAATTTATAAAAATTATAATGAAAATACAATTAAAACAAGCATTTATTCATCCCATTCTAACAAGGACGGAAAACCTCTTTCATCTTGTTTATTGTGAGCTACTTTCCCGCTGAGATGTAATTTCACTCCAAGTACGGTACTCGTATCCATTTTTGCGCGAATATTGAACAAATATCGACAATGTCTCTGGAAAGTAACATATTCGTAACAAGGAGTTTATGATAAGATTATTGCTTTTTCATATATATATTTTTTTACAATGTTTGTTCGCTCTTCCCATTTATATAGAATTTTTATATATAAGAGGAAGATAGAACAAAAAGATAATTTAAATAAAGATGAAATTCTTATTTTGGAAATATTTAATTAATTGATTAAGTAATTAATTAAATGGTTATTGAAGATTCTGAAAATCATATTCAGACCGTCCGAGTAATAGGCGGACTATCTCTCTCTCTCTCTCTCTCTCTCTCTCTCTCTCTCTCTCTCTCTCTCTTTTTTATTCATTGACTAATGTACGCGATCCGTCAAGAATCATGGCTAAATATATAGATATGCAAACACACGCAACCACCATTCAACATGGTATGACAAATCCCTCTTCCTCTTCCCGAGGGACGGGGAAAAATGATAGTGACCGAAAAGAAATGTATATATGCTATTATATATATATATATATATATATATATAAAGAGAGAGAGAGAGAGAGAGAGAGAGAGAGAGAGAGAGAATTATAGGATTTGAAGATGGTAACCAGAAAAAAATCTCTGTTTATATTGATCTTTACTTGAAATCAGATGATCTTCATACCAATATATTAATTGTATATTTCAATCTAATCCTTTTATTTAACCTTCAACAGTTTATGAGAATAAGAATACGTTGAAGGAAGATATTGATATTGCAAATATAAACTTTAATCTTTTCCTTATCAATAGTAAACATATACGTTTAGGGGAAGTAAAAATATTAGGGCATATTACTCCATATACGAATGAAATAAGTAACTCTCCAATTGTCTGAGCTTTCTAAATAGAAAATGAAAGATATAGAAAAAAAGCAATTCTTTGTCCATAGATTCTCTCCATTTTATTCCATCACAAACCCAGTAGAACGAAATGGACTCTGGATCCCCTTCTGCCGCTCTTCAAACCCTCTTTCCTTCTATTTTCATTTGTGGAATATTATTGCATTCTTTTCCAGCGTCCCCCAAAAGCCAATTCCAAAACCTGCTCTCTCTCTTCCATGGCAATTCCAGCTTCCAGTCATCGCTTCCAGTGTGGGTCTTCTCTCCTGAGAAGTGCCAAGGCCAGGGTAGCACAAAATGGGCATTATTTCTCAGTGGACAATTTTTCTTAATAAATATTTTTCCTGGTCAGTCTGCAAGAAGGAGATATGTTCTCTGTCCCCAATTTAGGTGCTAAGGTTAAATATATCTTGGAATAAATGTTTTTCTTCTTTTGCCTTCGAGGGGACATTAAAGATGCATTTTTCTGTAATGAAATTTTTCTAAGAGGAGCCATTTCTTTTTTTGATTTTGTTGTTTCAAACATAGCTAAAAAGGGTCCAAAGATGAAAGTACTTTTCTTAGCTAAACGCATTCAGTTCACCTGTGCATACAAGTACATGCACACGCACACCCATATATACTAAATATATTTAGAACATATATATATTGTATATATATATATATATATATATATATATATATATATATATATATATATACAGTATATATATGCTCTAAATATATTTAGTATATATGGGTGTGCGTGTGCATGTACTTGTGTGTATATATAATTTTTATATATATATATATATGTATATATATATATTTATATATATATTATATATATACAGTATATATATATATATAATGTATATATATGTATATATATATATATATATATATACCATGTGTGTTTACGTGTGGGCGCTTGCATGTGATAGTACAATGGTACTTATGACTAAATATCTAGAACTATTTTATTTTAAAGAATAGTGAAATATGTCAATTTGCTGATATTTATATTATTTTATGCGAAATTTAGCCATCAATTGATTTTGATAAAACTCCGTCAACTTCAGACTATGGAATTTTCATATTGTCCCTCGGTGTTCCTAGAATTCCAATGGAATGTCAGAAAACTATAAAATATGTGACCAATAACGTTACTGTTCATTCATATATTTAAGCTTTGTCCAAACTGAAAAAAACATTTTCATGGCAAAGTTTTAATTCACTAAATTATTCAGGTTACCCATCAAATCTTATTTTATACGGTTTTCTGTGGTTACTATTTATTTCATTTTATAGAAATCGAGAAACTAATAGGGTTAGCACTAACTATCATAATATATGATCGAGGATTATTTTTTTATATTTTTTAAAATATTCGTCCATAACACGGTTACAAAATTGGTTGAAAGAACAATTGCTTTCACTATAATTCTAATAATGTCCATCCTATTCCTAATGTATTAATCCTCTCGGTACATTTGAAGGAAATCGAGTTTCATAGCTCCAATTTACTTTGCCTATCATGACTTCCAAATCGACTATTGAATTGCGTCTTAGCCTAGCACAAAATTACAAATATAACATCAAGGATCTTCAGGTAATGCCAGATTTAATTTCAGAATATTCTGAGAGAGTCAGGGGTCAATTCCTATACTTTCTTATATTCAAAAGAGGCCTTTTACTTCATATCAAAACTGGACAGGGAGACCCTATGGCTAAAAAAAGTTTTTAGAAATTTACATTTGGATGATGCAGGAATTAACATTAATGGGAAATACCTTTACAACGTAAAATGTGCATATGATATAGATCTATTTAGATAATCATGGGAAGATTTGCAAAATATAACATATTTGAGTAGAGAAAGCAGAAATGGATAATGGATATGAATAAAGCTAAGATAATGTTCAATGACAATAGAGAAAAACAAACAATTAAGAGATTATTAATGAATATACGTACTTATGACAGACAGTAAGTGTTTCCCAAGAACACAAGAACAAAATTAAAAGGATAAGCATGAGATGGAGAGCATTTGGTGAACGAAATGAGATTATGAAATATGAAACGCCACTTTCTCTAAATAAAAAAAAAAATTTAATTAGATGGTACTACCAGTATTAACCTGGGCATCAGAAACTTGGAGCTTCAATAAAGCTATGGAAAGTATATTGATGGGAAAAGCAATAAGAGACAGAAAAAGAACAACATGTATACGAGAGCAAACTAAAGTAGAGGATATCCTAACATGTAAGAAAAAGAAATGGAAATGGGACGGACATATAATAAGAATGGTGGATAATAGATGGACATTAAGAATAGCAGAATGGGTCCCTAAAGATTATAAAAGAAGTAGGGGAAGAAAAAGATGATGGATTGACGAACTTAGAAAAATTGTGGGTATAGACTAGTATAGAAAGACCATTAACAGACGCAAGTCGAAGGATGTCTGAGGCCTTTGTCGTGTAGTGGACTAGTAAGAGCTGAAGATGATGATGATGATGATGTAGTATACATACAATTAAATGGGTATGTATGTGTATATATATATATATATATATATATATATATATATATATATATATATATATAAACATAAATAATTTTAACTTAAAATGAGCATCATATAAAGTTTTACTTTAATTAGAGTATTATTCTAAACTAATTACTCACGAATTTCAACTCACTGATTATTTGATTCAAATGAACATGAGGTGAAAAACAAATATAATCTTCAAAATTTTTCTTTTTTTATTAAGTTCCCAGTACTCTCTCTCTCTCTCTCTCTCTCTCTCTCTCTCTCTCTCTCTCTCTCTCTCTCTCTCTCTCTCTCTCTCTCTCTCTCTCTCTCTCATAAAACAGAAGCTCCAAAACACTAACTACTGCCACGGCCTCCCTCCCATTCAGCTCCAACCCCTTCGCGGGTCTGTCAGTCAACCCGTCTGTTTCTGTCCGTCTCCTACTTGGAATACAAAGCGGCGGTGGTTCAAAGCAAGAAGGACCGAGTGACGTTGCTTTGTCACATTCTCACTTAGTCAAGCTCCCTTCCACTCAGAGGAATTCCCATCCGACGTCCAAGGCCGGATTCGTTCGGGCGATTCAGTTCCTCTTCCGCTGTTTTAGTGTCTCTCTCTTTTCCCCACTGGACCTTTTTCAGTTCTTGAATTTGTTTGGCCCAAATACGGGGTAGATACGTGTGTGTGTGTTTGTGTGTGCATATATATATATATATATATATATATATATATATATATATATATATATATATATATATTGCAAACGTAGCAAGGTAAGAAAGAGAAGAAGATAGATTGACGAGCTAAGAAATTACGTGAGTTGATTCGTATAGAAAGATCATATAGAGACACAAGTGAAAGGACATGTCTGAGGCCTATGTCCTGCAGTGGACTGGCAATGGATGATGATGATGATGATGATGATGGTGGTGGTGGTGGTGGTGGTGGTGGTGGTGGTGTTGGTGGAGGTGGTGGTGATGTGTGTGTATATGTTTTTTTTAATGAGGCAAATTTGCGCCGACTCGCAGGGGACCCTTTTAGCTCGGAAAAGTTTCCTGATCAGTGATTGGTTGGAGAAGAAAATTCTAACCAATCAGCTAGCAAGAAACTTTTCTGAGCCAGAAAGGCACCCCTGCGATTCAGTAAAAAATTTGCCTTATTAAAAAAAAATAAGTATAAGCAATAGAAGTAAATCTCCGAATGATGATGCCGTGATCACTAACCACTATGGAAAAACTAAATTCTGCCTTCCGTTAATTCTTTCCAGAAGACTGGAAGAAAACATTTCCTCAAGGGTAGAAGATCTTGGATCTTCATCGCAAGGAATTCAAGTCGTCCTTTTCCTTATAGGCAGAAATCTTTATAGGCAGATACAAGAGAAAATATTGTTAAAGGCTGACATTTGTGGGGATACCTTAACGTGGTGACAGGGTTTGCGTATCGCCATCATCAGCAAAGCTGTACTTGTTAGGGCCACCCATACTTGGTTGATTTGTTGTTAGTATTTAGACTAAATTCTCCCACCATCACCAATCAGCAGTGGCCAGCTTGTTGATGAAAAATAGCCAAGCCCCAATCTTCTCCCTCACACAACAACCCCGCCCCACACACACAAGGACCTCCCCACTCACAAGGACCTAGCCCCCACTCCCTCACAAGGTATGAGTATTTGAAAGTCGAAGTTTTGTTTACATTAGCCTTTTTGTTTACATTAGCCTTCCCTGTTAAAAATTTGCATTACACAAACGGCAAACGCCTGGCAAGATTTATTCCCAGATTTTTACTGTTTTTAAAAAGGATATTACCGCCACCAACCCGTAAAAGATAATAAGAAGGTAAGATAAAATTACGGTCGCCTGTATTTTACTGAAATATGGTTCAAAGTTTATATTTCCGGAGTATATCCGAT
>NC_090734.1:18485376-18507876 GCF_036898095.1 Palaemon carinicauda
ACTGTTGAAAATTTGCATCACACAAATGGCAAATGCCTGGCAACATTTTTTCCCCGGATTTTTACTGTTTTAAAAAACGGATATATTATCGTAAAGGAGTGATATTTAGGCCAAAAACCCATATAAAATAATAACAAAATAGGGTAAAATTACGGTCGCCTGTATTTTACTGAAATACGGTTGAGAACAGTATATTTTCAGGGAGAATTTCCGATTCAAATTTCGGTTTTCTTTTGACAGTGTACGTTGTGTTGGTTAAGTCCAATTCCCATTAGCAACTGACAACATCTAGAGTCCAATTCCCATGGGCACCTGACAGCATCTCAGGTCCAATTCACATGCACCTGACAGCATCTCAAGTCCAATTCCCATTAGCACCTGACACATCTCAAGTCCAATTCCCATTACACCTGACACATCTCAAGTCCAATTCCCATGGGCACCTGACAGCATCTCAGGTCCAATTCCACATGAGCACCTGACAGCATCTCAAGTCCAATTCCCATAGGCACCTGACAGCATCTCAAGTCCAATTCCCATAGCACCTGACAGCATCTCAGGTCCAATTCCCACGGCACCTGACAGCATCTCAGGTCCAATTCCCACGGCACCTGACAGCATCTCAGGTCCAATTCCCACGAGCACCTGACAGCATCTCAGGTCCAATTCCCACGAGCACCTGACAGCATCTCAGGTCCAATTCCCACGAGCACCTGACAGCATCTCAAGTCCAATTCCCACGAGCACCTGACAGCATCTAAGGTCCAATTCCCATAGCACCTGACACATCTCAAGTCCAATTCCCAGAGCACCTGACAGCATCTCAAGTCCAATTCCCATAGGCACCTGACAGCATCTCAAGTCCAATTCCCATAGGCACCTGAAGCATCTCAAGTCCAATTCCCATTAGCACCTGACAACATCTCAAGTCCAATTCCACATGAGCACCTGACAGCATCTCAAGTCCAATTCCCATTAGCACCTGACAACATCTCAAGTCCAATTCACATGAGCACCTGACAGCATCTCAAGTCCAATTCCCACGAGCACCTGACAGCATCTCAAGTCCAATTCCCACGAGCACCTGACAGCATCTCAAGTCCAATTCCCACGAGCACCTGACACATCTCAGGTCCAATTCCCACGAGCACCTGACAGCATCTCAAGTCCAATTCCCACGAGCACCTGACAGCATCTAAGGTCCAATTCCCATAGCACCTGACAGCATCTCAAGTCCAATTCCCAGAGCACCTGACAGCATCTCAAGTCCAATTCCCATAGCACCTGACAGCATCTCAAGTCCAATTCCCATAGGCACCTGACAGCATCTCAAGTCCAATTCCCATAGCACCTGACAACATCTCAAGTCCAATTCCACATGAGCACCTGACAGCATCTCAAGTCCAATTCCCATTAGCACCTGACAACATCTCAAGTCCAATTCACATGAGCACCTGACAGCATCTCAAGTCCAATTCCCACGAGCACCTGACAGCATCTCAAGTCCAATTCCCATGAGCACCTGACAGCATCTCAAGTCCAATTCCCATAGCACCTGACAGCATCTCAAGTCCAATTCCACATGAGCACCTGACAGCATCTCAAGTCCAATTCCCACGAGCACCTGACAGCATCTCAGTCCAATTCACATGAGCACCTGACAGCATCTCAAGTCCAATTCCCACGAGCACCTGACAGCATCTCAGGTCCAATTCCCACGAGCACCTGACAGCATCTCAGGTCCAATTCCCACGAGCACCTGACAGCATCTCAGGTCCAATTCCCACGAGCACCTGACAGCATCTCAGGTCCAATTCCCACGAGCACCTGACAGCATCTCAGGTCCAATTCCCACGAGCACCTGACAGCATCTCAGGTCCAATTCCCACGAGCACCTGACAGCATCTCAGGTCCAATTCCCACGAGCACCTGACAGCATCTCAGGTCCAATTCCCACGAGCACCTGACAGCATCTCAGGTCCAATTCCCACGAGCACCTGACAGCATCTCAGGTCCAATTCCCACGAGCACCTGACAGCATCTCAGGTCCAATTCCCACGAGCACCTGACAGCATCTCAGGTCCAATTCCCACGAGCACCTGACAGCATCTCAGGTCCAATTCCCACGAGCACCTGACAGCATCTCAGGTCCAATTCCCACGAGCACCTGACAGCATCTCAGGTCCAATTCCCACGAGCACCTGACAGCATCTCAGGTCCAATTCCCACGAGCACCTGACAGCATCTCAGGTCCAATTCCCACGAGCACCTGACAGCATCTCAGGTCCAATTCCCACGAGCACCTGACAGCATCTCAGGTCCAATTCCCACGAGCACCTGACTAGCATCTCAGGTCCAATTCCCACGAGCACCTGACAGCATCTCAGGTCCAATTCCCACGAGCACCTGACAGCATCTCAGGTCCAATTCCCACGAGCACCTGACAGCATCTCAGGTCCAATTCCCACGAGCACCTGACAGCATCTCAGGTCCAATTCCCACGAGCACCTGACAGCATCTCAGGTCCAATTCCCATGAGCACCTGACAGCATCTCAGGTCCAATTCCCATGAGCACCTGACAGCATCTCAGGTCCAATTCCCATGAGCACCTGACTACATCTCAGGTCCAATTCCCATGAGCACCTGACAGCATCTCAGGTCCAATTCCCATGAGCACCTGACTACATCTCAGGTCCAATTCCCATGAGCACCTGACTACATCTCAGGTCCAATTCCCATGAGCACCTGACAGCATCTCAGGTCCAATTCCCATGAGCACCTGACAGCATCTCAGGTCCAATTCCCATGAGCACCTGACTACATCTCAGGTCCAATTCTCATGAGCACCTGACAGCATCTCAGGTCCAATTCCCATGAGCACCTGACAGCATCTCAGGTCCAATTCCCATGAGCACCTGACTACATCTCAGGTCCAATTCCCATGAGCACCTGACAGCATCTCAGGTCCAATTCCCATGAGCACCTGACAGCATCTCAGGTCCAATTCCCATGAGCACCTGACTACATCTCAGGTCCAATTCCCATGAGCACCTGACAGCATCTCAGGTCCAATTCCCATGAGCACCTGACAGCATCTCAGGTCCAATTCCCATGAGCACCTGACAGCATCTCAGGTCCAATTCCCATGAGCACCTGACTACATCTCAGGTCCAATTCCCATGAGCACCTGACTACATCTCAGGTCCAATTCCCATGAGCACCTGACTACATCTCAGGTCCAATTCCCATGAGCACCTGACTACATCTCAGGTCCAATTCCCATGAGCACCTGAACATCTCAGGTCCAATTCCCATGAGCACCTGACTACATCTCAGGTCCAATTCCCATGAGCACCTGACACATCTCAGGTCCAATTCCCATGAGCACCTGACAGCATCTCAGGTCCAATTCCCATGAGCACCTGACACATCTCAGGTCCAATTCCCATGAGCACCTGACAGCATCTCAGGTCCAATTCCCATGAGCACCTGACAGCATCTCAGGTCCAATTCCCATGAGCACCTGACTACATCTCAGGTCCAATTCCTCATGAGCACCTGACAGCATCTCAGGTCCAATTCCCATGAGCACCTGACTACATCTCAGGTCCAATTCTCATGAGCACCTGACTAGCATCTCAGGTCCAATTCCCATGAGCACCTGACTACATCTCAGGTCCAATTCCCATGAGCACCTGACAGCATCTCAGGTCCAATTCCCATGAGCACCTGACTACATCTCAGGTCCAATTCCCATGAGCACCTGACTAGCATCTCAGGTCCAATTCCCATGAGCACCTGACAGCATCTCAGGTCCAATTCCCATGAGCACCTGACAGCATCTCAGGTCCAATTCCCATGAGCACCTGACTACATCTCAGGTCCAATTCCCATGAGCACCTGACAGCATCTCAGGTCCAATTCCCATGAGCACCTGACACATCTCAGGTCCAATTCCCATGAGCACCTGACTACATCTCAGGTCCAATTCCCATGAGCACCTGACAGCATCTCAGGTCCAATTCCCATGAGCACCTGACTACATCTCAGGTCCAATTCCCATGAGCACCTGACAGCATCTCAGGTCCAATTCCTCATGAGCACCTGACAGCATCTCAGGTCCAATTCCCATGAGCACCTGACTACATCTCAGGTCCAATTCTCATGAGCACCTGACAGCATCTCAGGTCCAATTCCCATGAGCACCTGACACATCTCAGGTCCAATTCCCATGAGCACCTGACTACATCTCAGGTCCAATTCCCATGAGCACCTGACTACATCTCAGGTCCAATTCCCATGAGCACCTGACTACATCTCAGGTCCAATTCCCATGAGCACCTGACTACATCTCAGGTCCAATTCCCATGAGCACCTGAAGCATCTCAGGTCCAATTCCCATGAGCACCTGACTACATCTCAGGTCCAATTCCCATGAGCACCTGACAGCATCTCAGGTCCAATTCCCATGAGCACCTGACAGCATCTCAGGTCCAATTCCCATGAGCACCTGACTACATCTCAGGTCCAATTCTCATGAGCACCTGACAGCATCTCAGGTCCAATTCCCATGAGCACCTGACTACATCTCAGGTCCAATTCTCATGAGCACCTGACTACATCTCAGGTCCAATTCCCATGAGCACCTGACTACATCTCAGGTCCAATTCTCATGAGCACCTGACTACATCTCAGGTCCAATTCTCATGAGCACCTGACTACATCTCAGGTCCAATTCTCATGAGCACCTGACTACATCTCAGGTCCAATTCTCATGAGCACCTGACACATCTCAGGTCCAATTCTCATGAGCACCTGACTACATCTCAGGTCCAATTCTCATGAGCACCTGACAGCATCTCAGGTCCAATTCCCATGAGCACCTGACACATCTCAGGTCCAATTCTCATGAGCACCTGACTACATCTCAGGTCCAATTCCCATGAGCACCTGACACATCTCAGGTCCAATTCCCATGAGCACCTGACACATCTCAGGTCCAATTCCCATGAGCACCTGACACATCTCAGGTCCAATTCCCATGAGCACCTGACACATCTCAGGTCCAATTCCCATGAGCACCTGACTACATCTCAGGTCCAATTCCCATGAGCACCTGACACATCTCAGGTCCAATTCCCATGAGCACCTGACACATCTCAGGTCCAATTCCCATGAGCACCTGACACATCTCAGGTCCAATTCTCATGAGCACCTGACAGCATCTCAGGTCCAATTCCCATGAGCACCTGACTACATCTCAGGTCCAATTCCCATGAGCACCTGACAGCATCTCAGGTCCAATTCCCATGAGCACCTGACAGCATCTCAGGTCCAATTCCCATGAGCACCTGACAGCATCTCAGGTCCAATTCCCATGAGCACCTGACTACATCTCAGGTCCAATTCCCATGAGCACCTGACAGCATCTCAGGTCCAATTCCCATGAGCACCTGACTACATCTCAGGTCCAATTCCCATGAGCACCTGACTAGCATCTCAGGTCCAATTCCCATGAGCACCTGACTACATCTCAGGTCCAATTCCCATGAGCACCTGACTACATCTCAGGTCCAATTCCCATGAGCACCTGACAGCATCTCAGGTCCAATTCCCATGAGCACCTGACTACATCTCAGGTCCAATTCCCATGAGCACCTGACTACATCTCAGGTCCAATTCCCATGAGCACCTGACTACATCTCAGGTCCAATTCCCATGAGCACCTGACTACATCTCAGGTCCAATTCCCATGAGCACCTGACAGCATCTCAGGTCCAATTCCCATGAGCACCTGACTACATCTCAGGTCCAATTCCCATGAGCACCTGACAGCATCTCAGGTCCAATTCCCATGAGCACCTGACTACATCTCAGGTCCAATTCCCATGAGCACCTGACTACATCTCAGGTCCAATTCCCATGAGCACCTGACACATCTCAGGTCCAATTCCCATGAGCACCTGACAGCATCTCAGGTCCAATTCCCATGAGCACCTGACAGCATCTCAGGTCCAATTCCCATGAGCACCTGACTACATCTCAGGTCCAATTCTCATGAGCACCTGACAGCATCTCAGGTCCAATTCCCATGAGCACCTGACAGCATCTCAGGTCCAATTCCCATGAGCACCTGACACATCTCAGGTCCAATTCTCATGAGCACCTGACAGCATCTCAGGTCCAATTCCCATGAGCACCTGACTAGCATCTCAGGTCCAATTCCCATGAGCACCTGACAGCATCTCAGGTCCAATTCCCATGAGCACCTGACAGCATCTCAGGTCCAATTCCCATGAGCACCTGACAGCATCTCAGGTCCAATTCCCATGAGCACCTGACACATCTCAGGTCCAATTCCCATGAGCACCTGACTACATCTCAGGTCCAATTCCCATGAGCACCTGACAGCATCTCAGGTCCAATTCCCATGAGCACCTGACACATCTCAGGTCCAATTCCCATGAGCACCTGACTACATCTCAGGTCCAATTCCCATGAGCACCTGACACATCTCAGGTCCAATTCCCATGAGCACCTGACTACATCTCAGGTCCAATTCCCATGAGCACCTGACACATCTCAGGTCCAATTCCCATGAGCACCTGACAGCATCTCAGGTCCAATTCCCATGAGCACCTGACTACATCTCAGGTCCAATTCTCATGAGCACCTGACAGCATCTCAGGTCCAATTCCCATGAGCACCTGACAGCATCTCAGGTCCAATTCCCATGAGCACCTGACTACATCTCAGGTCCAATTCTCATGAGCACCTGACAGCATCTCAGGTCCAATTCCCATGAGCACCTGACTACATCTCAGGTCCAATTCCCATGAGCACCTGACTACATCTCAGGTCCAATTCCCATGAGCACCTGACAGCATCTCAGGTCCAATTCCCATGAGCACCTGACAGCATCTCAGGTCCAATTCCCATGAGCACCTGACTACATCTCAGGTCCAATTCCCATGAGCACCTGACAGCATCTCAGGTCCAATTCCCATGAGCACCTGACAGCATCTCAGGTCCAATTCCCATGAGCACCTGACTACATCTCAGGTCCAATTCCCATGAGCACCTGACAGCATCTCAGGTCCAATTCCCATGAGCACCTGACTACATCTCAGGTCCAATTCCCATGAGCACCTGACTACATCTCAGGTCCAATTCCCATGAGCACCTGACAGCATCTCAGGTCCAATTCCCATGAGCACCTGACAGCATCTCAGGTCCAATTCCCATGAGCACCTGACTACATCTCAGGTCCAATTCCCATGAGCACCTGACAGCATCTCAGGTCCAATTCCCATGAGCACCTGACTACATCTCAGGTCCAATTCCCATGAGCACCTGACAGCATCTCAGGTCCAATTCCTCATGAGCACCTGACAGCATCTCAGGTCCAATTCCCATGAGCACCTGACTACATCTCAGGTCCAATTCTCATGAGCACCTGACAGCATCTCAGGTCCAATTCCCATGAGCACCTGACTACATCTCAGGTCCAATTCCCATGAGCACCTGACTACATCTCAGGTCCAATTCCCATGAGCACCTGACTACATCTCAGGTCCAATTCCCATGAGCACCTGACTACATCTCAGGTCCAATTCCCATGAGCACCTGACTACATCTCAGGTCCAATTCCCATGAGCACCTGATAGCATCTCAGGTCCAATTCCCATGAGCACCTGACTACATCTCAGGTCCAATTCCCATGAGCACCTGACAGCATCTCAGGTCCAATTCCCATGAGCACCTGACAGCATCTCAGGTCCAATTCCCATGAGCACCTGACTACATCTCAGGTCCAATTCCTCATGAGCACCTGACAGCATCTCAGGTCCAATTCCCATGAGCACCTGACTACATCTCAGGTCCAATTCTCATGAGCACCTGACTACATCTCAGGTCCAATTCCCATGAGCACCTGACTACATCTCAGGTCCAATTCTCATGAGCACCTGACAGCATCTCAGGTCCAATTCTCATGAGCACCTGACTACATCTCAGGTCCAATTCCCATGAGCACCTGACTACATCTCAGGTCCAATTCCCATGAGCACCTGACACATCTCAGGTCCAATTCTCATGAGCACCTGACTACATCTCAGGTCCAATTCCCATGAGCACCTGACAGCATCTCAGGTCCAATTCCCATGAGCACCTGACACATCTCAGGTCCAATTCCCATGAGCACCTGACTACATCTCAGGTCCAATTCCCATGAGCACCTGACACATCTCAGGTCCAATTCCCATGAGCACCTGACACATCTCAGGTCCAATTCCCATGAGCACCTGACACATCTCAGGTCCAATTCCCATGAGCACCTGACACATCTCAGGTCCAATTCCCATGAGCACCTGACTACATCTCAGGTCCAATTCCCATGAGCACCTGACAGCATCTCAGGTCCAATTCCCATGAGCACCTGACAGCATCTCAGGTCCAATTCCCATGAGCACCTGACTACATCTCAGGTCCAATTCTCATGAGCACCTGACAGCATCTCAGGTCCAATTCCCATGAGCACCTGACTACATCTCAGGTCCAATTCCCATGAGCACCTGACAGCATCTCAGGTCCAATTCCCATGAGCACCTGACAGCATCTCAGGTCCAATTCCCATGAGCACCTGACAGCATCTCAGGTCCAATTCCCATGAGCACCTGACTACATCTCAGGTCCAATTCCCATGAGCACCTGACAGCATCTCAGGTCCAATTCCCATGAGCACCTGACTACATCTCAGGTCCAATTCCCATGAGCACCTGACTACATCTCAGGTCCAATTCCCATGAGCACCTGACAGCATCTCAGGTCCAATTCCCATGAGCACCTGACTACATCTCAGGTCCAATTCCCATGAGCACCTGACAGCATCTCAGGTCCAATTCCCATGAGCACCTGACTACATCTCAGGTCCAATTCCCATGAGCACCTGACTACATCTCAGGTCCAATTCCCATGAGCACCTGACAGCATCTCAGGTCCAATTCCCATGAGCACCTGACTACATCTCAGGTCCAATTCCCATGAGCACCTGACAGCATCTCAGGTCCAATTCCCATGAGCACCTGACTACATCTCAGGTCCAATTCTCATGAGCACCTGACAGCATCTCAGGTCCAATTCCCATGAGCACCTGACTACATCTCAGGTCCAATTCCCATGAGCACCTGACTACATCTCAGGTCCAATTCCCATGAGCACCTGACAGCATCTCAGGTCCAATTCCCATGAGCACCTGACAGCATCTCAGGTCCAATTCCCATGAGCACCTGACAGCATCTCAGGTCCAATTCCCATGAGCACCTGACTACATCTCAGGTCCAATTCTCATGAGCACCTGACAGCATCTCAGGTCCAATTCCCATGAGCACCTGACAGCATCTCAGGTCCAATTCCCATGAGCACCTGACTACATCTCAGGTCCAATTCTCATGAGCACCTGACAGCATCTCAGGTCCAATTCCCATGAGCACCTGACTACATCTCAGGTCCAATTCTCATGAGCACCTGACAGCATCTCAGGTCCAATTCCCATGAGCACCTGACAGCATCTCAGGTCCAATTCCCATGAGCACCTGACAGCATCTCAGGTCCAATTCCCATGAGCACCTGACTACATCTCAGGTCCAATTCCCATGAGCACCTGACTACATCTCAGGTCCAATTCCCATGAGCACCTGACAGCATCTCAGGTCCAATTCCCATGAGCACCTGACACATCTCAGGTCCAATTCCCATGAGCACCTGACTACATCTCAGGTCCAATTCCCATGAGCACCTGACAACATCTCAGGTCCAATTCCCATGAGCACCTGACTACATCTCAGGTCCAATTCCCATGAGCACCTGACAGCATCTCAGGTCCAATTCCCATGAGCACCTGACAGCATCTCAGGTCCAATTCCCATGAGCACCTGACTACATCTCAGGTCCAATTCTCATGAGCACCTGACAGCATCTCAGGTCCAATTCCCATGAGCACCTGACAGCATCTCAGGTCCAATTCCCATGAGCACCTGACTACATCTCAGGTCCAATTCTCATGAGCACCTGACAGCATCTCAGGTCCAATTCCCATGAGCACCTGACTACATCTCAGGTCCAATTCTCATGAGCACCTGACTACATCTCAGGTCCAATTCTCATGAGCACCTGACTAGCATCTCAGGTCCAATTCCCATGAGCACCTGACAGCATCTCAGGTCCAATTCCCATGAGCACCTGACTACATCTCAGGTCCAATTCCCATGAGCACCTGACAGCATCTCAGGTCCAATTCCCATGAGCACCTGACAGCATCTCAGGTCCAATTCCCATGAGCACCTGACAGCATCTCAGGTCCAATTCCCATGAGCACCTGACTACATCTCAGGTCCAATTCCATGAGCACCTGACAGCATCTCAGGTCCAATTCCCATGAGCACCTGACAGCATCTCAGGTCCAATTCTCATGAGCACCTGACTACATCTCAGGTCCAATTCCCATGAGCACCTGACTACATCTCAGGTCCAATTCCCATGAGCACCTGACAGCATCTCAGGTCCAATTCCCATGAGCACCTGACACATCTCAGGTCCAATTCCCATGAGCACCTGACTACATCTCAGGTCCAATTCTCATGAGCACCTGACAGCATCTCAGGTCCAATTCCTCATGAGCACCTGACTACATCTCAGGTCCAATTCTCCATGAGCACCTGACAGCATCTCAGGTCCAATTCCTATGAGCACCTGACAGCATCTCAGGTCCAATTCCCATGAGCACCTGACTACATCTCAGGTCCAATTCCCATGAGCACCTGACACATCTCAGGTCCAATTCCCATGAGCACCTGACTACATCTCAGGTCCAATTCCCATGAGCACCTGATAGCATCTCAGGTCCAATTCCCATGAGCACCTGACAGCATCTCAGGTCCAATTCCCATGAGCACCTGACTACATCTCAGGTCCAATTCTCATGAGCACCTGACAGCATCTCAGGTCCAATTCCCATGAGCACCTGACAGCATCTCAGGTCCAATTCCCATGAGCACCTGACTACATCTCAGGTCCAATTCTCATGAGCACCTGACAGCATCTCAGGTCCAATTCCCATGAGCACCTGACTACATCTCAGGTCCAATTCTCATGAGCACCTGACTACATCTCAGGTCCAATTCTCATGAGCACCTGACACATCTCAGGTCCAATTCTCATGAGCACCTGAGAGCATCTCAGGTCCAATTCCCATGAGCACCTGACTACATCTCAGGTCCAATTCCCATGAGCACCTGACTACATCTCAGGTCCAATTCTCATGAGCACCTGACAGCATCTCAGGTCCAATTCTCATGAGCACCTGACTACATCTCAGGTCCAATTCTCATGAGCACCTACCTGACAGTATCTCAGGTCCAATTCCCATGAGCACCTGACAGCATCTCAGGTCCAATTCTCATGAGCACCTGACTACATCTCAGGTCCAATTCCCATGAGCACCTGACAGCATCTCAGGTCCAATTCCCATGAGCACCTGACAACATCTCAGGTCCAATTCCCATGAGCACCTGACTACATCTCAGGTCCAATTCCCATGTGCACCTGACAACATCTCAAGTCCAATTCCCATGAGCACCTGACTACATCTCAGGTCCAATTCCCATGAGCACCTGACAGCATCTCAGGTCCAATTCCCATGAGCACCTGACAGCATCTCAGGTCCAATTCCCATGAGCACCTGACTACATCTCAGGTCCAATTCTCATGAGCACCTGACAGCATCTCAGGTCCAATTCCCATGAGCACCTGACAGCATCTCAGGTCCAATTCCCATGAGCACCTGACTAGCATCTCAGGTCCAATTCTCATGAGCACCTGACAGCATCTCAGGTCCAATTCCCATGAGCACCTGACTACATCTCAGGTCCAATTCTCATGAGCACCTGACAGCATCTCAGGTCCAATTCTCATGAGCACCTGACTACATCTCAGGTCCAATTCTCATGAGCACCTGACAGCATCTCAGGTCCAATTCCCATGAGCACCTGACAGCATCTCAGGTCCAATTCCCATGAGCACCTGACTACATCTCAGGTCCAATTCCCATGAGCACCTGACAGCATCTCAGGTCCAATTCCCATGAGCACCTGACTACATCTCAGGTCCAATTCCCATGAGCACCTGACAGCATCTCAGGTCCAATTCCCATGAGCACCTGACTACATCTCAGGTCCAATTCCCATGAGCACCTGACTACATCTCAGGTCCAATTCCCATGAGCACCTGACTACATCTCAGGTCCAATTCCCATGAGCACCTGACAGCATCTCAGGTCCAATTCCCATGAGCACCTGACTACATCTCAGGTCCAATTCCCATGAGCACCTGACTACATCTCAGGTCCAATTCCCATGAGCACCTGACAGCATCTCAGGTCCAATTCCCATGAGCACCTGACAGCATCTCAGGTCCAATTCCCATGAGCACCTGACTACATCTCAGGTCCAATTCCCATGAGCACCTGACAGCATCTCAGGTCCAATTCCCATGAGCACCTGACTACATCTCAGGTCCAATTCCCATGAGCACCTGACAGCATCTCAGGTCCAATTCCCATGAGCACCTGACTACATCTCAGGTCCAATTCCCATGAGCACCTGACTACATCTCAGGTCCAATTCCCATGAGCACCTGACAGCATCTCAGGTCCAATTCCCATGAGCACCTGACTACATCTCAGGTCCAATTCCCATGAGCACCTGACTACATCTCAGGTCCAATTCCATGAGCACCTGACAGCATCTCAGGTCCAATTCCCATGAGCACCTGACTACATCTCAGGTCCAATTCCCATGAGCACCTGACAGCATCTCAGGTCCAATTCCATGAGCACCTGACTACATCTCAGGTCCAATTCCATGAGCACCTGACAGCATCTCAGGTCCAATTCCCATGAGCACCTGACTACATCTCAGGTCCAATTCCCATGAGCACCTGACAGCATCTCAGGTCCAATTCCCATGAGCACCTGACTACATCTCAGGTCCAATTCCCATGAGCACCTGACAGCATCTCAGGTCCAATTCCCATGAGCACCTGACAGCATCTCAGGTCCAATTCCCATGAGCACCTGACTACATCTCAGGTCCAATTCTCATGAGCACCTGACAGCATCTCAGGTCCAATTCCCATGAGCACCTGACAGCATCTCAGGTCCAATTCCCATGAGCACCTGACTACATCTCAGGTCCAATTCCCATGAGCACCTGACAGCATCTCAGGTCCAATTCCCATGAGCACCTGACTACATCTCAGGTCCAATTCTCATGAGCACCTGACAGCATCTCAGGTCCAATTCCCATGAGCACCTGACAGCATCTCAGGTCCAATTCCCATGAGCACCTGACTACATCTCAGGTCCAATTCCCATGAGCACCTGACAGCATCTCAGGTCCAATTCCCATGAGCACCTGACAGCATCTCAGGTCCAATTCCCATGAGCACCTGACAGCATCTCAGGTCCAATTCCCATGAGCACCTGACTACATCTCAGGTCCAATTCCCATGAGCACCTGACTACATCTCAGGTCCAATTCCATGAGCACCTGACAGCATCTCAGGTCCAATTCCCATGAGCACCTGACAGCATCTCAGGTCCAATTCCCATGAGCACCTGACAGCATCTCAGGTCCAATTCCCATGAGCACCTGACAGCATCTCAGGTCCAATTCCCATGAGCACCTGACAGCATCTCAGGTCCAATTCCCATGAGCACCTGACTACATCTCAGGTCCAATTCCCATGAGCACCTGACAGCATCTCAGGTCCAATTCCCATGAGCACCTGACAGCATCTCAGGTCCAATTCCCATGAGCACCTGACTACATCTCAGGTCCAATTCCCATGAGCACCTGACAGCATCTCAGGTCCAATTCCCATGAGCACCTGACAGCATCTCAGGTCCAATTCCCATGAGCACCTGACTACATCTCAGGTCCAATTCTCATGAGCACCTGACTACATCTCAGGTCCAATTCCCATGAGCACCTGACAGCATCTCAGGTCCAATTCCATGAGCACCTGACTACATCTCAGGTCCAATTCCATGAGCACCTGACAGCATCTCAGGTCCAATTCCCATGAGCACCTGACTACATCTCAGGTCCAATTCCCATGAGCACCTGACAGCATCTCAGGTCCAATTCCATGAGCACCTGACAGCATCTCAGGTCCAATTCCCATGAGCACCTGACAGCATCTCAGGTCCAATTCCCATGAGCACCTGACAGCATCTCAGGTCCAATTCCCATGAGCACCTGACTACATCTCAGGTCCAATTCTCATGAGCACCTGACAGCATCTCAGGTCCAATTCCCATGAGCACCTGACAGCATCTCAGGTCTAATTCCCATGAGCACCTGACTACATCTCAGGTCCAATTCTCATGAGCACCTGACAGCATCTCAGGTCCAATTCCCATGAGCACCTGACTACATCTCAGGTCCAATTCTCATGAGCACCTGACAGCATCTCAGGTCCAATTCCCATGAGCACCTGACAGCATCTCAGGTCCAATTCCCATGAGCACCTGACTACATCTCAGGTCCAATTCCATGAGCACCTGACAGCATCTCAGGTCCAATTCCCATGAGCACCTGACAGCATCTCAGGTCCAATTCCATGAGCACCTGACAGCATCTCAGGTCCAATTCCCATGAGCACCTGACTACATCTCAGGTCCAATTCCCATGAGCACCTGACTACATCTCAGGTCCAATTCTCATGAGCACCTGACAGCATCTCAGGTCCAATTCCCATGAGCACCTGACAGCATCTCAGGTCCTAATTCCCATGAGTACCTGACAGCATCTCAGGTCCAATTCCCATGAGCACCTGACAGCATCTCAGGTCCAATTCCCATGAGCACCTGACTACATCTCAGGTCCAATTCTCATGAGCACCTGACTACATCTCTGGTCCAATTCTCATGAGCACCTGACAGCATCTCAGGTCCAATTCCCATGAGTACCTGACAGCATCTCAGGTCCAATTCCCATGAGCACCTGACTACATCTCAGGTCCAATTCCCATGAGCACCTGACAGCATCTCAGGTCCAATTCCCATGAGTACCTGACAGCATCTCAGGTCCAATTCCCATGAGCACCTGACTACATCTCAGGTCCAATTCTCATGAGCACCTGACTGCATCTCAGGTCCAATTATCATGAGCACCTGACAGCATCTCAGGTCCAATTCCCATGAGCACCTGACAGCATTTCAGGTCCAATTCTCATGAGCACCTGACTACATCTCAGGTCCAATTCCCATGAGCACCTGACTACATCTCAGGTCCAATTCCCATGAACACCTGACAGCATCTCAGGTCCAATTCCCATGTGCACCTGACAACATCTCAAGTCCAATTCCCATGAGCAACAGACTACATCTCAGGTCCAATTCTCATGAGCTCCAGACAGCATCTCAGGTCCAATTCTCATGAGCACCTGACTACATCTCAGGTCCAATTCTCCTGAGCACCTGACAGCATCTCAGGTCCAATTCCTATGAGCACCTAACAGCATCTCAGGTCCAATTCCCATGAGCACCTGACTACATCTCAGGTCCAATTCCCATGAGCACCTGACTACATCTCAGGTCCAATTCCCATGTGCACCTGACAACATCTCAAGTCCAATTCCCATGAGCACTTGACTACATCTCAGGTCCAATTCCCATGTGCACCTGACAACATCTCAAGTCCAATTCCCATGAGCACCTGACTACATCTCAGGTCCAATTCCCATGAGCACCTGATAGCATCTCAGGTCCAATTCCCATGAGCACCTGACTATATCTCAGGTCCAATTCTCATGAGCACCTGACAGCATCTCAGGTCCAATTCCCATGAACACCTGACAGCATCTCAGGTTCTAATTCCCATGAGCACCTGACTACATCTCAGGTCCAATTCTCATGAGCACCTGACAGCATCTCAGGTCCAATTCCCATGAGCACCTGACTACATCTCAGGTCCAATTCTCATGAGCACCTGACTACATCTCAGGTCCTATTCTCATGAGCACCTGACACCATCTCAGGTCCAATTCTCATGAGCACCTGAGAGCATCTCAGGTCCAATTCCCATGAGCACCTGACTACATCTCAGGTCCAATTCCCATGAGCACCTGACTACATCTCAGGTCCAATTCTCATGAGCACCTGACAGCATCTCAGGTCCAATTCTCATGAGCACCTGACTACATCTCAGGTCCAATTCTCATGAGCACCTGACAGTATCTCAGGTCCAATTCCCATGAGCACCTGACTACATCTCAGGTCCAATTCTCATGAGCACCTGACTACATCTCAGGTCCAATTCTCATGAGCACCTGACAGCATCTCAGGTCCAATTCCCATGTGCACCTGACAACATCTCAAGTCCAATTCCCAAGAGCACCTGACTACATTTCAGGTCCAATTCCCATGTGCACCTGACAACATCTCAAGTCCAATTCCCATGAGCACCTGACTACATCTCAGGTCCAATTCTCATGAGTACCTGACAGCATCTCAGGTCCAATTCCCATGAGCACCTGACAGCATCTCAGGTCCAATTCCCATGAGCACCTGACTACATCTCAGGTCCAATTCTCATGAGCACCTGACAGCATCTCAGGTCCAATTCCCATGAGCACCTGACAGCATCTCAGGTTCAATTCCCATGAGCACCTGACTACATCTCAGGTCCAATTCTCATGAGCACCTGACAGCATCTCAGGTCCAATTCCCATGAGCACCTGACTACATCTCAGGTCCAATTCTCATGAGCACATGACAGCATCTCAGGTCCAATTCTCATGAGCACCTGACTACATCTCAGGTCCAATTCTCATGAGCACCTGACAGCATCTCAGGTCCAATTCCCATGAGCACCTGACAGCATCTCAGGTCCAATTCCCATGAGCACCTGACTACATCTCAGGTCCAATTCCCATGAGCACCTGACAGCATCTCAGGTCCAATTCCCATGAGCACCTGACTACATCTCAGGTCCAGTTCCCATGAGCACCTGACTACATCTCAGGTCCAATTCCCATGAGCACCTGACAGAATCTCAGGTCCAATTCCCATGAGCACCTGATTACATCTCAGGTCCAATGCTCATGAGCACCTGACTACATCTCAGGTCCAATTCCCATGAGCACCTGACTACATCCCAGGTCCAATTCCCATGAGCACCTGACTACATCACAGGTCCAATTCTCATGAGCACCTGACAGCATCTCAGGTCCAATTCCCATGAGCACCTGACTACATCTCAGGTCCAATTCCCATGAGCACCTGACTACATCTCAGGTCCAATTCTCATGAGCACCTGACAGCATCTCAGGTCCAATTCCCATGAGCACCTGACAGCATCTCAGGTTCTAATTCCCATGAGTACCTGACTACATCTCAGGTCCAATTCTCATGAGCACCTGACAGCATCTCAGGTCCAATTCCCATGAGCACCTGACTACATCTCAGGTCCAATTCCCATGAGCACCTGACTACATCTCAGGTCCAATTCTCATGAGCACCTGACAGCATCTCAGGTCTAATTCCCATGAGCACCTGACAGCATCTCAGGTCCAATTCCCATGAGCAACTGACTACATCTCAGGTCCAATTCTCATGATAACTTGACAGCATCTCAGGTCCAATTCCCATGAGCACCTGACTACATCTCAGACCCAATTCCCTTGAGCACCTGACAGCATCTCAGGTCCAATTCCCATGAGCACCTGACTACATCTCAGGTCCAATTCCCTTGAGCACCTGACAGCATCTCAGGTCCAATTCCCATGAGCACCTGACAGCATCTCAGGTCCAATTCCCATGAGCACCTGACTACATCTCAGGTCCAATTCCTTTGAGCACCTGACAGCATCTCAGGTCCAATTCCCATGAGCACCTGACTACATCTCAGGTCCTATTCTCATGAGCACCTGACAGCATCTCAGGTCCAATTCCCTTGAGCACCTGACTACATCTCAGGTCCAATTCACTTGAGCACCTGACTACATCTTAGGTCCAATTCCCATGAGCACCTGACTACATCTCAGGTCCAATTCCCTCGAGCACCTGATAGCATCTCAGGTCCTAATTCCCATGAGCACCTGACTACATCTCAGGTCCAATTCTCATGAGCACCTGACAGCATCTCAGGTCCAATTCCCATGAGCACCTGACTACATCTCAGGTCCAATTCCCTTGAGCACCTGACAGCATCTCAGGTCCAATTCTCATGAGCACCTGACAGCATCTCAGGTCCAATTCCCATGAGCACCTGACTACATCTCAGGTCCAATTCCCTTGAGCACCTGACAGCATCTCAGGTCCAATTTTCCTGAGCACCTGACTACATCTCAGGTCCAATTCTTATGAGCACCTGACAGCATCTCAGGTCCAATTCCCATGAGCACCTGACTACATCTCAGGTCCAATTCTCATGAGCACCTGACTACATCTCAGGTCCAATTCCCATGAGCACCTGACTACATCTCAGGTCCAATTCCCTTGAGCACCTGACAGCATCTCAGGTCCAATTTTCCTGAGCACCTGACTACATCTCAGGTCCAATTCTCATGAGCACCTGACAGCATCTCAGGTCCAATTCCCATGAGCACCTGACTACATCTCAGGTCCAATTCCCTTGAGCACCTGACAGCATCTCAGGTCCAATTCCCATGAGCACCTGACAGCATCTCAGGTCCAATTCCCATGAGCACCTGACTACATCTCAAGTCCAATTCCCTTGAGCACTTGACAGCATCTCAGGTCCAATTCCCATGAGCACCTGACTACATCTCAGGTCCAATTCTCATGAGCACCTGACAGCATCTCAGGTCCAATTCCCATGAGCACCTGACTACATCTCAGGTCCAATTCCCTTGAGCACCTGACAGCATCTCAGGTCCAATTCCCATGAGCACCTGACTACATCTCAGGTCCAATTCCCTTGAGCACCTGACAGCATCTCAGGTCCAATTCCCATGAGCACCTGACTACATCTTAGGTCCAATTCTCATGAGCACCTGACAGCATCTCAGGTCCAATTCCCATGAGCACCTGACTACATCTCAGGTCCAATTCCCTTGAGCACCTGACAGCATCTCAGGTCCAATTCTCATGAGCACCTGACAGCATCTCAGGTCCAATTCCCATGAGCACCTGACTACATCTCAGGTCCAATTCCCTTGAGCACCTGACAGCATCTCAGGTCCAATTCTCATGAGCACCTGACTACATCTCAGGTCCAATTCCCTTGAGCACCTGACAGCATCTCAGGTCCAATTCCCATGAGCACCTGACAACATCTCAGGTCCAATTCCCATGAGCACCTGACAACATCTCAAGTCCAATTCCCATGAGCACCTGACTACATCTCAGGTCCAATTCTCATGAGCACCTGACAACATCTCAAGTACAATTCCCATTAGCACCTGACATCTCAAGTCTAATTCCCATTAGCAATTGACAACATCCCAAGTCCAATTCCCATTAGCACCTGACAACATCTCAAGTACAATTCCCATTAGCACCTGACAACATCTCAAGTACAATTCCCATTAGCACCTGACAACATCTCAAGCCTAATTCCATTAGATATTGACAACATCCCAAGTCCAATTCCCATTAGCACCTGACATCTCAAGACCAATTCCCATTAGCACCTGACAACATCTCAAGTACAATTCCCATTAGCACCTGACAATATCTTAAGCCTAATTCCATTAGCAATTGACAACATCTCAAGTCCAATTCCCATTAGCACCTGACAACATCTCCTTCCTCCCCGAAACGTTCACAAAGGGCTTCTGCCACCGGACAGAAAATAAGGACACTATTGCCCTTCGCCACTTCCAACCGTTTGTTTCGGTTGCCATGGAAACCTTCGTCGGTATTCATATGGGAGATTTTTTTTTTTTTTGATGTGTCTCTTCCGATTGGCTAAGTTTATAAAACATTTTCCAAAGGCCACTTTTTTGTATTATATTATTTCATAATTGAGCGAAGCTAGAAAGAAGATAAGACCGGGTTACAGAGAACAAATATGTGTTGCGTATTAGGAGGAGGAGGAGGAGGAGGAGAGAGAGAGAGAGAGAGAGAGAGAGAGAGAGAGATTTGGGCTCTTAATTATTGATCAATTTTCAAAAGAAGTTCTATGGTGGGGTAAATAAAGATCTCACATTTTGGAAGACATCCATTAAACAAGTTTTGCTTAAAGAAGAAAACAAAAATGTGAACCGATACTAAATTATATTTAGTTAAAACTATATATATTCTCATTTTAATAAAACTTTTTTTTTCAAATAGTACGGTCTTCCAGATTATTTTATTAGATAAAAATAGGCATCAAATCGATATATCATCAGACAACTATAACGTAAAACGAAAGAATTTTACCATATGAAAAAGTAAGAGTGAGACTAGAATCACTTAAAAGTATATGACCCAACCCGCAAAACAAATTGTATGTTCTCTTTTCCCTTTCATTCCATTATAAAACTTAACTCAATAAAAAGATGGTGTGCTCTGTTTCACCCTTTCCCTCTTTCCCAAATCTCTTCCTTTCCATTTTTATTTGCGGAATAATATTGCATTCTTTTCCACAGTCCCCCAAAAGGCAATTTTCATTTTTTTTAAGCCATTTCTGCTTCTGCGGCCATTTTAATAATGGTTTCCTTTACGGCCTTTCTCTTGCAAGCAATGCTTGAGCTTGATTAGCTCCGAAAAGAAAATTTATTTTTTTTTCCTTTTTCCATATTTTATGGGAGGTCTTTTCCTCTCTGACTTTCCCCACATCCGCTCATGTGGGTTCTTTTCTTTTACTATATCCCGTGAAAAGGTCGCTTTTACTCATATTCATTTCAGGCTGTCAAAAGAAGATTCCAGTATTTGAGAAAAGATTGTTTTTAAGGTAGTTTTTATTATTATTATTATTATTATTATTATTATTATTAGCAAATCTACAACCATAGTTGGAAAAAGGAAGATGCTATAAGCCCAAAGGCTTCAACAGGGAAAAATAGCCCAGTGAGGAATGGAAATAAGGAAATAAATAAACAATACTGTATAAGTAATGAAAAATTAAAATAAAATATTTTACAAACATTAACATTAAAACAGATATTTCATATATCAACTATGAAAGGACTTATTGATATTGATTATGTTTATTGTCGTCTTGCTGCAAATTGCGATTTTTTTCATTTCCTTTATTCATGGATAGCATAATTTTTTGTTTTTTTTGTTTTTTTTATAAATGGTAGGTAATTTCAAACGTTGAAGGACTGCAATGTCTTGATAAAGTAATCTCATGTTCAATTCTTGCATCCTAACTCTGTCTGTCTGTCTGTCATGGAATAGGAAAAATAAAGAAAGAAAAAGTACTGAACTAACATTTGCCTTTTTTTTCAATAACTTGAATACTTACAGGTAACAGGAAACTCTCTCTCTCTCTCTCTCTCTCTCTCTCTCTCTCTCTCTCTCTCTCTCTCTCTCTCTCAAATCCAAGTTACATACTGAATGATTTTCTTCATAAACGAATAATGATAAAACCACACTTAAAAATTAACTCTCTCTCTCTCTCTCTCTCTCTCTCTCTCTCTCTCTCTCTCTCTCTCTCTATGTATGCATGTATGTTTACTTTCAAATATGTATTGGATTAAACGTCTCTCTCTCTCTCTCTCTCTCTCTCTCTCTCTCTCTCTCTATGTATGCATGTATGTTTACTTTCAAATATGTATTGGATTAAACGTCTCTCTCTCTCTCTCTCTCTCTCTCTCTCTCTCTCTCTCTCTCTCTCTCTCTCTCTCTCTCTCTCTCTCCATAAAACAAGAAGAAGGAGCCTTCCTTTATTCCTTACTGGGTCCTCTTTGAAAAGATTCCCCCACCAAATAAACAGATCCAGCTACGCAATTAGATTCCCTTGGTGACATTTTGCGTAACTGAAGCTCTTTTCTCTGTACTCCCGAACGCTAAGTACTTCAACTAGAGATTTACCTTTGAGGATTTTTCCTATTTTCCGAGATTGGGATCAGCATTTGGTTTTATTTTCAGTGGCTACTACAGTGGTGACGTATTAGCCTAGAATTCGTATGGCAGCAGATCGATCCCTGTCTGGGACCGTTTAAGCTGTTTACTGGGAGGACATTGCTGTGTTTGGGCACCACAGAAGTGTTAGCCTAACACTCGCATGACAGCAGATCGATCCCAGTACGGGACCGTGAGTTCAACCTGTTTACCGGGGAGGACATTGCTGTGTTTGGGCACCACAGATGTGTTCGCCTAGCATTCGCATGGCAACAGATCGATCCAAGTCGGGGGACTGTGAGTTTAAGCTGTTTACTGGGGAGGATATTGCTGTGTTTGGGCACCACATACGTGTTAGCCTAGCATTCGCATGACAGCAGATCGATCCCACTCTGGGACCACGAGTTTAAGCTGTTTACCG